>NC_089581.1:42130782-42385782 GCF_019320115.1 Miscanthus floridulus
GCTATGACCCGCCTCCGCGGCGACACAACTTCTTACACCCACCAATACCCAAACCACATCCCTGCCCGGTCACCATTTTTCTTTCCACCATTTTATATATTCCAAGTGATAATCATATAGTGACCTATTTCCTATATCTCGCGAGTGACAGGCAATCACTCGACTTCTACCGGAGTCCTGTAGCATAGCAATCTACACGATCCTGTCATACTAGTAAGACTCATAGGATAAAGATATATATGCAAGTGGGTTTCATTCAACTCCTTGAAACTTAATGCACAAATATAATTTAAACTGCAGAAAGTAGGGGTTATGCACCGGGGCTTGCCTGGAAAAAATATAATCAGAAGTTAGCTTTCCATCATGGCGACATGATCTCCAAAAGCACCATTCCTCCAGCAACTCCCGACGACTCCGTGATCCACCAACGTCCCTATTATGATATGCAATGTAATGCCATGCAAAGATGTAATTTATTAACTGCAATCGTGACTCGTAAAATACGACGTACGCCTCTCGAGTTAACGGGCTAGTTCTAACGCTGGTCTACGTATCCATGTTGTCGAATAAGACGTTATTTCCCAACAACTATTTTAGTTATATAAACCGACGGTGTTTCTATATTTTATTCTATCACTATTCAAAATAAGACATCATTATCTAATTAGCAACTAGTTATTCCGGAGCTACAAAAATTACGACGGGTAACTAATACTGCTAGGAGTCTATTATACAATTTTCAGATTCAACAATATTACCAATTTACCATACCAATTCCTACAAGTTTACCTTTTCCTAATATTAATTATCTCTAATTAATTATATAGTTTCCTAAGAATATTATCCACTATGTGAACAAATCATACTAGCAGGTAGATCACCATTTTAGGAGACTAACAAAACTAGTTTGGCATTTTTACGATTTTTCTAGGATTCACTACGAATTTTACAATTTATTTCCAACTAAATTAACAAAGGCTTTTAGAAACGAACAGAGCCAACAGCCATGCCGCCTGGGCGAGTCGAATGGCCCAGGCTGCAAGCAGCCAGCCCACGCGGGCGCGAACGGCCCAGGCTGCAAGCAACCAGCCCACGCGGGCGCGAACGGCCCAGGCGGCGAGCAGCTGCGCGCGGCCCAGCGTGGCGCGCAGGCGGCCCAGGCGAACCGGCCCGGCGGATGGGCACACGCGGACGGCCCAGCAGACATGGTGACAGAAATTTTGTGAAATGGCCCCTTATGCTTTCCCTAATCGCGCTGAGGTCCACGAGCACTATTCAAACAAGTCACGTATTTGCAGCAAGGACCCTACATAAATTTCCGTCATGGATTCTTACCCTCTTCTACCTCCACAAAGCAGAGCACGGCACAGGGCATCGACTGGCGGCGGCGGCAATGGCGCATTGGGGTCGGGGAAGACACGACGACGGCGAACCACCCACTGGCGAGCTGCCCGGGGAGCCTGCGCGACCACGCTAGGCCGCGGCAAGGCTCGAGCGGACCCCAGGCAGCCGGCCCGCGAGAGCCGAGGAGGCGGGCACGCCGACCGCGGTAACGCCGGCCAGGCGAGGGCGGCTGGACGACGCGCGGTGCGGTGGTGCAGGAGGCTCTGGCACGCGGCACGGAGGATGTGGCGGTTCGGAACGGCCGTGGGCTCGCGCGCGCTCACGCGGAGATGACCGACGACGGCGGGCGAGGGACGCAGCGACAGCAGCCTCGGCACACGGCGGCATGGCCCTCCAGGCGCGGTGATCCACAGCGGTGCCGCGCGCACTCGAGGAAGAAGGCGCGAGCGGTGGAGACAGGGCAACGGAAAAGCTGTGCTACCCTCGGATGTGAGACGCGGCGCGGACCTCGGCGGTGATGCAACCACGACGACTCGGGCACGGTTCGTGGACGTGGCGTGGGGCTGCGGCAGCGGGGCGCCTGTGCTCGCGCGGCGTGGGAAGGGTCGGCAACGGTGGGTTGGCGCGATGGAGGTGCGATGGCTGACTTGGTAGCAAGAGCGGGCGGTCGCGGGCGCACGGAAAGGACATCAGTGCTGTGGCCGTCCCGGAAGGAACGGCGCGGGGCAACGGCCGAGAGCTTCGCGGGGCTCGGCGTGGGGCAAGCAGAGAAGGGCGAGGGAGACGGAGCTCGGTCCTTGGCTTAAGGCACACGAGAGCAGCAGACAGACGCACGAGGGCAGACGTGGGCTGTCGGGGTGTCCCTATGCAGTACAGCGAAAGGAGAGAGAGAAGAGAGTGCATGGCGTAGCACAAAGAACAGACTAAGACAAGATGGGGCAGACAGAGCAGATAGAGGCAGGACAGAGCAAGCGCGGGCTCGGGCTTGCCATTTTGCAGGATTCATTCTACCATGGCCTAACTGCTAAGGAGTCTACACATGCACTAGACTGCAGTTTTGATCACCCTGGTACTGCATTTGCTGCTTCTAGGAAAGCTCTTGGTGCATCCATTGGTAACACATGGCGCATTCAGTCTGACATCTTCTTGTCAAGAGACATGACTGATCGATGGCAGTAGTGGCAGGCAACAGTAAGGAGAAACAGCCAGAGACAATCGTAGACAGAGGCAGAGATCGAGGAAAATAAAAGGGAACAGCGGCGGGGAGGAAAAGGTCTGCTGCAGCAGTTTCACTCGGCTGCTTGTGCTGTAAACTTATGTTGCTACAACATGACTGAGCGGCACAGTTGTAGGCACTGCAGATACGTCGGGTGTAGGACAATAATAGCATGGACGAGACGGTGAATAATTGTCTTGCAACGCGCACGCTGTACGTCAGGAAAATAAATGAGGCTGCTGCGCTCTCTCTCACTTAATCAGTTCGTGCTTATCAAAATAAACCCATGAGCATATATATATCGTTCTATTTATTAATGAATTTTATTTTATTTATAAGAGTGGCTTTTCATGCTTAATCTAACATAACAAATCGTTCGCTAGCATCGTCGTTCGACATTCCCAAATATCTTTACTCACAGAGTAATTTAACGTGAGCGTTTATTTGAGTCCGCGAAACTAAGTCACATAAGATTTGCTTATCGCCTCAAGTACGTTTTAAAATTAAAATCCGAGAAACTCGTTTCAAAAAAAAATTTCTTAGGCCTAAATCGCGGTGCTAAATAAGCTCGTAACACCGGGGTGTTACAACCAACCTCCCATAAAAAGAATCTCGTCCCGAGATTCGAAGCTAGAACCAGAAAAAGGGGAAACGCGATTACATTCGTAGATCAGGGGTTACACGAAAGATTACACGACTTCGAATACAAAACCGCACGGGGATCTAGGGATACATGGTTAAGAGCAACTTGGTACAACCGAGACTTAATCCAGAAGTCGAGATAGACGAGGACAATGGAGAAACAACAAGATAATGATTATCCAAAACATGGCGTAGCACCAACAGATCCAAAAACAGTCGACTGAGAAGTAAAACATCACAAACCCTAAGGCCAACTAACCAAGGGAACTTGAACTTCTTCGACGAACCGGATCCTTTCTTCTCCTCAGATCACACCATCACCTCAGACAGGCGAACCTAGCTTCACAACATCGACTGGATCTCGTAGCCATGCTGTGAATGCAAGAGAATGGGATGAAGAAGAAGAACAAAGACCAAGGGTATTTATAGTGGAGAATGGAGGTGGGAAGCAATACACCGGAGGTGGAGGTGGAGTGAATGGGATACACAGAGGGTTCATGCTGTGGGGATAAGCACAGCCATGGTGTGCTTCCTGCGTGAGTGGCGGAGGGGGAAATAAAGGAGATGAGAGGAGGGTCCGCTCAACGAGGCAGGCATGCGGCGATCGTGTCACCAAAAAGAAGAACGAAAGGACGGGAAATGGGGGGGGGTCCGGTACGGGGAACAACGGTGCGGGGTAGAGAGCTGACCGGACGCCAGGAAAAGGAAAAGCGCATAGCGCACTAGGTCGGCGAGTGCGGCACCATACTACGGCCACGCGAAAACGGGAAGCTAAGGACCCAATACAGACAACGTTCGTAGGACACGCAGCGAAATGACCCAGCATGCGAAGCACGGTCAACTAAAAATAGGGTTGGGACATGACGTCCACTCTGACTTTTCTATTACTCCCGGCTATCCACTGTTAACCTTCCTTACTACTCTTCTTTCTCTTTCCTTTACTCGACCACATCCGTCTTTCAAGTAGACTGGGACCATGTCATACCTTCTTTCTCCAAACCATCTTTGAGAGAACACTTCTGCATCACCCGTTGTGGATTTTCCGTTTGAACACCTGAACATTTTTAAGGAGAAAACTTTAAAACAAAACGGTACGGCGGTGTAACTTGGTAAAGGTACTTGGTCAAAAACCTCGATACCAGCGCGTGCCGAGCAGCGTCACCATGTGGCAGCTGTTCCACAGGGAGCCCTTGGTTTCGTCGCGGCACTGTAAGCTATTAACCAGGCAACTACTACCAACTTACACGCCATGAAGGCAGTGGGGTCATAAACCACAGAGTAAGGGGTATCGCAAGGGAAAAATTCAACAACAAAGGTTTCCCTCCACAACAAGGGACAAGGAATTTAAATCCAACGACGGATTTGGTTTAAAAAGATTCAAGTGTTCTGTTGGGACATCCACAATTAGTCGATACAGTGTCCAATAACACCCAATCACGACTGATCTGCTGGTATCGGAATGGCAACTTCTCTTGTAACCCGCTTAATATCGCCCTTGAAAACTTGGAGCACGTCTAACAAGGCTTTAAAGTAAATGAACGCAATAAACACATCGAAATAATTAAAATGCATGTTCCAACGATCTTATACGGGTACAACGTATAGACACCCATTCTCCCTTTCACGACATAGCATTTACCTACGGTCGGGCGATCTCAACACTATGGATGACCACAACAGCAAGAGTAAAATACAGAGGGACAGCAACGAAAAACACTACCACTACGGGTACAACGTACCAAGGCAACTAGTCTACATCCTCATGGGGCAACGGCTGAGCGAGAGGAAGCAAGGGTTCTTCTTCTGACACTTCCGAGGGTGGAGGTGCGGGCGGTGCTATTACACCAGTTCTTCTTCTTTCTGGCGGGTGGATAGGGATCCCTTCCAAAATCGGGGCATCCTGCCTTTCAGCAGCCAGCGTCCTCCGCTCGGCCCTGGTGACAAGATAGGCCACCCGTAGCTGATGGACATGCCGATCTTCGGCCTCCTTTAGAGTTTCCTCCATGGCAGCCTCTTGGCTCTCAGCAGCTGCAGCGCTGGCATGCGCTTCGGCGAGCTGCACCTGGAGCATCCGGTTGAAGATCTCGGCTTCCTCGGTGCACCGAAGGCACGCCCTCAGCTCTAAGGCTTGATGGTCGTACTACTCATCCAGAGCGAGCAGGTACGTGGTCAAGTGCACCATAGTGGGACTGTCCTCTTGCACATCTCGTCCTTGCAAAGCCTCCATGCGGGCCCTCCATGCCCGCCGATTCTTGTCCAAAGGAGGAAAGAACCGCATGGGGGTACGGGCAATGGGCTCCTCATAGATCTGGCAGAGGTACCGCAAGGCTTTGCGAGCCACAACCTGGTAGGTGTCGACAAAGCAAAACCCGGTTGCGGTCACACTCCAGGCTTCAGTGAGGTCGGGGAACTCCTCACTCTTCCCGATGTAGATGGTAACCTCACACCGCTCAGTGCCATGCTCTTCATACTCACGGCCCTCATACTCGGGGCGATCATTGACTCCAAGCTTTTGCAGGGTGGCGTGTAGCATTCTGGGAAAACCCTCAACGTTTAGGCAGTAGGTACTAACCCAGGCTCCTGCCATCTCTGGCGGTGGTTGCAAGAAAGGCTGAGCGAAAAGCTGGCTCAAAGGAAAAGCTAAGCGAGCTAAAGTGCGCCGAGTGGTGGTGCCAACGGCTAAGCCAGGCTCTACTTATAAAGGCGGAGCGTTTAGTGGTCCTGGCGCGGTTCACTAGGGTTCCCGCGCGGGGTCACTACGACGAATCGACCAATTCCCGCGCGTTCAAGGCGAGCGACGTGCAATGCCATTACTGACTAGTATGACTGTAGGGCAAGGGTCCGACAAGAGCGCAGAAAGGGGTGCGGAGAGACGTGGGTCATGACCGGCGTGAACCACGAGCGAACACGAAACACAAAGCCATAATGCAGACCTAACTCTAGAACAGGAATGAGTTAGTCGTGCACAATACTACACGCGTGGCACCTATGGATGGTGTATCTACCAGCAAAATGAGCGCTACAATGCACCAATGAAATATGCATGAATGCACGTCCTATATGTCCTTTCACTGTTGCCAACATATAGGGCAACCGTTCTCAGAGTTTTGGCACCTCGTTCTCTCCCTGTAACTAGTCGATACTATCGAACTATGCTTGAGTCAGTGTACCTACAGAAAACTTGATCAAGCCTATCTAAGTCAGCAGAGTGCCATCTATCCTGGATACATAACCATAGTAATAGGGCTACTTATATAACATCGCACGTAAACGTCCTAACTTTTTGCAACAATGGGTTGTCAAATTTTAGTTTAGAAAAGGTTTTCGAAGCTTTATTTCCTCATTTACGCTCTGATACCACCTGTGGCAGAACCGCCTAATCTAATGCCTCACAGGAGTGCTTGTCTTCCATTAGACACTAAGCACTCAAGGGAGAACACTAAATTACTCGGTTCCGTCGGACACACCCCAGGGGAGAACCCGAAAATCCACGTTTTTGCCATCAGGATCACAAATGAGAGAATAAAGCTTACATCACTCGTAACCATTTCTTACATCACTTTTAATACCACATCAGAGTATAATATTTATTAATTTAACAGCGGAATGAAATCATGTTATCAGAGTTATAAACAAGTTAATATACAGCAGAATATAAACATGTGATCAGAATTACAGCGGAAATAAATATCTAATCATGGCATGATGAAGTGTGGATAATAAACTACAACAGGTTATGAACTTTCATTTATAAAAAAAACATTTGGTGAGAGTTATAAATAAAAACTACATCGCAGCGTAAAGGAAATCCTCTCTGAGCCCACCAGGAGGAATCCACACACAAAGGTCAGCTCACGCGTCCACCTGTCACCTGCAACAGGGGGAATAAAACCCTGAGTACTCAATTGTACTCAGCAAGACTTACCCGGCAGGAGAAAGAAAAGACTCCAATGATATGTAAGGCTATCTGGTTTGTGGGTTGCATTTGCAGAAAGCATTACTAAGCTGCGTCCTTATATTTGATTTTTAATAATAGCCGCATTGGTTCATTAACTAACCATTCTATGTAAGCACCTGTGCTACTTTCAAGCAGGTGGTAAGCAATCAGATTTTCTTTGTCCATCTTCCATCTTTCATCTTCCAGTTCTTACTACGATGCTAAACCACAGACAAGCCGTACCGGATTTCCCGGCGATTCGCGAATCAATGCCCCCAGCTGGGTACCCCGAAAACACACGCCCCGCTTGTACCCCAGGCACAAGCAGGACCAACCCATCACTCTCCTGTCCCGGGTGTCCAGGTCCCCGTCCAAACTGGGACTCCAAGCCCCCGCCCCTGAGTCCCAGACTCAGTACGGTGCAAGGACCTCCTCCACCAAAAACAAACCCTAATAGTCGGTCCGGAAAGAGCCGGATCCGCGACAAGAGAGCAACAAGTTTTTTAAGCGCCCATACACAAGTATGTGCTCGGGATAATAAGTCTGTGACCTGCCCAGAGTCATATGCAACGATCGGTCCTTAACTGACCAGACAGGGAAAAACGGTGTAACCAAGCTATGACCCGCCTCCGCGGCGACACAACTTCTTACACCCACCAATACCCAAACCACATCCCTGCCCGGTCACCATTTTTCTTTCCACCATTTTATATATTCCAAGTGATAATCATATAGTGACATATTTCCTATATCTCGCGAGTGACAGGCAATCACTCGACTTCTACCGGAGTCCTGTAGCATAGCAATCTACACGATCCTGTCATACTAGTAAGACTCATAGGATAAAGATATATATGCAAGTGGGTTTCATTCAACTCCTTGAAACTTAATGCACAAATATAATTTAAACTGCAGAAAGTAGGGGTTATGCACCGGGGCTTGCCTGGAAAAAATATAATCAGAAGTTAGCTTTCCATCATGGCGACATGATCTCCAAAAGCACCATTCCTCCAGCAACTCCCGACGACTCCGTGATCCACCAACGTCCCTATTATGATATGCAATGTAATGCCATGCAAAGATGTAATTTATTAACTGCAATCGTGACTCGTAAAATACGACGTACGCCTCTCGAGTTAACGGGCTAGTTCTAACGCTGGTCTACGTATCCATGTTGTCGAATAAGACGTTATTTCCCAACAACTATTTTAGTTATATAAACCGACGGTGTTTCTATATTTTATTCTATCACTATTCAAAATAAGACATCATTATCTAATTAGCAACTAGTTATTCCGGAGCTACAAAAATTACGACGGGTAACTAATACTGCTAGGAGTCTATTATACAATTTTCAGATTCAACAATATTACCAATTTACCATACCAATTCCTACAAGTTTACCTTTTCCTAATATTAATTATCTCTAATTAATTATATAGTTTCCTAAGAATATTATCCACTATGTGAACAAATCATACTAGCAGGTAGATCACCATTTTAGGAGACTAACAAAACTAGTTTGGCATTTTTACGATTTTTCTAGGATTCACTACGAATTTTACAATTTATTTCCAACTAAATTAACAAAGGCTTTTAGAAACGAACAGTGCCAACAGCCATGCCGCCTGGGCGAGTCGAATGGCCCAGGCTGCAAGCAGCCAGCCCACGCGGGCGCGAACGGCCCAGGCTGCAAGCAACCAGCCCACGCGGGCGCGAACGGCCCAGGCGACGAGCAGCTGCGCGTGGCCCAGCGTGGCGCGCAGGCGGCCCAGGCGAACCGGCCCGGCGGATGGGCACACGCGGACGGCCCAGCAGACATGGTGACAGAAATTTTGTGAAATGGCCCCTTATGCTTTCCCTAATCGCGCTGAGGTCCACGAGCACTATTCAAACAAGTCACGTATTTGCAGCAAGGACCCTACATAAATTTCTGTCATGGATTCTTACCCTCTTCTACCTCCACAAAGCAGAGCACGGCACAGGGCATCGACCGGCGGCGGCGGCAATGGCGCATTGGGGTCAGGGAAGACACGACGACGGCGAACCACCCACTGGCGAGCTGCCCGGGGAGCCTGCGCGACCACGCTAGGCCGCGGCAAGGCTCGAGCGGACCCCAGGCAGCCGGCCCGCGAGAGCCGAGGAGGCGGGCACGCCGACCGCGGTAACGCCAGCCAGGCGAGGGCGGCTGGACGACGCGCGGTGCGGTGGTGCAGGAGGCTCTGGCACGCGGCACGGAGGATGTGGCGGTTCGGAACGGCCGTGGGCTCGCGCGCGCTCACGCGGAGATGACCGACGACGGCGGGCGAGGGACGCAGCGACAGCAGCCTCGGCACACGGCGGCATGGCCCTCCAGGCGCGGTGATCCACAGCGGTGCCGCGCGCACTCGAGGAAGAAGGCGCGAGCGGTGGAGACAGGGCAACGGAAAAGCTGTGCTACCCTCGGATGTGAGACGCGGCGCGGACCTCGGCGGTGACGCAACCACGACGACTCGGGCACGGTTCGTGGACGCGGCGTGGGGCTGCGGCAGCGGGGCGCCTGTGCTCGCGCAGCGTGGGAAGGGTCGGCAACGGTGGGTTGGCGCGATGGAGGTGCGATGGCTGACTTGGTAGCAAGAGCGGGCGGTCGCGTGCGCACGGAAAGGACATCAGTGCTGTGGCCGTCCCGAAAGGAACGGCGCGGGGCAACGTCCGAGAGCTTCGCGGGGCTCGGCGTGGGGCAAGCAGAGAAGGGCGAGGGAGACGGAGCTCGGTCCTTGGCTTAAGGCACACGAGAGCAGCAGACAGACGCACGAGGGCAGACGTGGGCTGTCGGGGCGTCCCTGTGCAGTACAGCGAAAGGAGAGAGAGAAGAGAGTGCATGGCGTAGCACAGAGAACAAACTGAGACAAGATGGGGCAGACAGAGCAGACAGAGGCAGGACAGAGCAAGCGCGGGCTCGGGCTTGCCATTTTGCAGGATTCATTCTACCATGGCCTAACTGCTAAGGAGTCTACACATGCACTAGACTGCAGTTTTGATCACCCTGGTACTGCATTTGCTGCTTCTAGGAAAGCTCTTGGTGCATCCATTGGTAACACATGGCGCATTCAGTCTGACATCTTCTTGTCAAGAGACATGACTGATCGATGGCAGTAGTGGCAGGCAACAGTAAGGAGAAACAGCCAGAGACAATCGTAGACAGAGGCAGAGATCGAGGAAAATAAAAGGGAACAGCGGCGGGGAGGAAAAGGTCTGCTGCAGCAGTTTCACTCGGCTGCTTGTGCTGTAAACTTATCTTGCTACAACATGACTGAGCGGCACAGTTGCAGGCACTGCAGATACGTCGGGTGTAGGACAATAGTAGCATGGACGAGACGGTGAATAATTGTCTTGCAACGCGCACGCTGTACGTCAGGAAAATAAATGAGGCTGCTGCGCTCTCTCTCACTTAATCAGTTCGTGCTTATCAAAATAAACCCATGAGCATATATATATCGTTCTATTTATTAATGAATTTTATTTTATTTATAAGAGTGGCTTTTCATGCTTAATCTAACAGAATAAATCGTTCGCTAGCATCGTCGTTCGACATTCCTAAATATCTTTACTCACAGAGTAATTTAACGTGAGCGTTTATTTGAGTCCGCGAAACTAAGTCACATAAGATTTGCTTATCGCCTCAAGTACGTTTTAAAATTAAAACCCGAGAAACTCGTTTCAAAAAAAAAATTTCTTAGGCCTAAATCGCGGTGCTAAATAAGCTCGTAACACCGGGGTGTTACACAATCCTAACCTATCTATAATTTAAGCCTTTGTGGTCATTGATGATAAAGTGGGAGAAAAACAAAAATATAAGTGATAGGGGAAGAAAACAAAAATATAAGTGATAGGGGGAGAAATAGTGAAAATTGACATAGGAGAAGAGATATGACAAAGTAAGGGGATCAATTAAATTTTGAGCACACAAGTAGGAGGAGCAAGCTCATAAACTTGATTGATGCATTTAAATGTGCATTTCATATGTTTGCTTGCATGGCACAAGTTTAAATTTCAATATCCATGCCTGTGTGGTATATGCTAGTTGTAGGATTAAATGATGAAATGAAAAACTAGCATGTATAGGTTAAGAAACTAGACTTATGTTCATTTTATGGAAACTAGACCTTTGCTTCTAATGTTGATCTCATGTGGTATTCTAGTTTTTGTGTATGTCTAGTTACTAATGGGGCTAAGGATGGTATATTGGTGCACTCCAATTGGTATCACGCTTCAAAGGTCCATCTCTTATACCTTAGCATCATTTGGTAGACATTGTCTCCCATATTTCCTATATAAGCATATGTTCAAGCTACAATCCAAACTCTTAGCACATACGTAGGGGGAGCAATTGCTACCATTTAGGATTCATAAAACTTGTCCATATCCTTTTACATATGATAAATATGCTTGGGCAAGCAACATAGATTCAATTAAACTTCAATTCATATCTTTGTGTAAGGGTTGTCATCAATTACCAAAAAGGGAAAGATTAAAAGCTCTAGTTTGGTTTTAGTGAATTGATGAAACCCTAAGTGCTAACCTAATTTATCAAAGTGATTATGAGATAGGTAGCACTACTCCAAGTGATGAAGCAATGGTGAAAATCATGATGATGATGATGTCATGGTGATGATCGAATGGTTGGACTTGGAAAAGAAGAAAAGAGAAAAACAAAAAGCTCAAGGCAAAGGTGAAACTTGATAGGAGTTTTTTTATTTTTGGTGATCGAGACACTTAGTGAGTGCGATCACATTTAGGATCAATAGCCGTACTATCAAGAGGGGTGAAACTCGTATCGAAATGCGGTTATTAAAGTGCCACTAGATGATCTAACTCATTGCATATGCATTTAGGATCTAGTTGAGTGATTAACTCCTTGAAAAATGTTTGTAAAAAGCTAACACACATGCACAAGGGGTTGTACACTTGGTGGTGTTAGCACATTTGCAAAGGAGAAGAAGTTGGTGAAGAAAAGGAGTTGAATGCGCTGGTCACGGGGTGACCAGACACGTCCGACATGAGGACCGGACGCGTCCGGTAGTTCTCGATGTGATCGGACGCATCCGATATCTATACCGGACGTGTTTGGTATTCTGGCCAGGCGCGGGTAGAGTTATCGAGGTGACCAGACTCTGGCTCATAACAGTGGCTGGATGCTAAGCAATCACTGTTTAGCGTCAGGTCGTGATGACGTGGGGCGCGGGTGTTGGTCTAGAGAGGACCGGACGTAGGGGTGCGTCTAGTCGGTCACACCAGACACGTCTGGTCGTAGTTGAGCGGCTCTAGGAGCTCTCTGGACTCGACCGAACACTACCCCTCCTGCATCCGATTGGCCACACCAGACATCTCCGATCGTAATTGAGCAGCTTTGGGAGCTCTCTGGACTCGACTGGACGATGCCCCTCCGGTGTCCGGTCGGCCACACCGGACGCGTCCGGTCGTTATTGAGCGGATAGCCGTTGGGCATGAAAGGCTAAACAATTTGAAAGGGACACGTGGCGGTTAGGCTATGACCGGATGTAGAGACCGAACGCGTCCGGTCACCACACCTGACGCGTCCGGTGCACATGACTTGCGCGTCCGGTCGTCCCGCAGTCATCCCAATAATTGAGCCAACGACTCTATTGTTTAGGGTGTCTATAAATATTATTTGGCCGACTCTAGCTCACTCTCTTGGCCATTTGCATTCACATAGCAACCTTGTGAGCTTAGCCAAAGCCCTCCCACTCATCTCCATCATTGATTCATCATCTTTGTGAGATTGGGAGTGAATCCAAGTGCACTGCTTGAGTGTTTACATCTAGAGGCACTTGGTGTTCGTGTTTCGCTGTGGGATTCTCTTGTTACTCTTGATGGTTGCCGCCCCCTAGACGGCTTGGAGCAACGAAGATCGTCGAGCGGAGGTTGGTGGTTGTCTCTAGCTCTGATCATGGTGATTATGAGGGGTTCTTGACCTTTCCCCGACAGAGAGCCAAAAGGTACTCTAGTAAATTACTCGTGGCTTGTGTGATCCTCATCTTGTGTTGGTTGTGCGGCACCCTATTGAGGGTTTGGCGTGTGATGCCAATTAGTGCGTGAACCTCCAAGTGAGTGAATCGCCACAACGGGGACTAGCTTGCCGGCAAGCAAGTGAACCTCGGAAGAAAAATAATTGTCTTGATTGTCTCCTTGGTATTCATTGGTATTCACTCATTGGTCACTTGCCACGGCGGTATACCTCTCTACCACTCTCTTGTATTTCACTATACATTCACTTGGATAGAGCTAGTGGTAGTTAAGACTAGATAGTGTATCATTTAATTGTATTACTCTCACTAGGTTGATCACCTAGGTGTATATTAGTGACATAGCTTTGTTGTGATATACTAGAGATCATAGAAAATAGAATTGGGTAGGTGGCTTGCAACCCCAAGTATAGTGGTAGCGTAAAATTCGCTTTGCCATCTTATTTACTAATCATTTGTCTTAGTGTCGTTATAGAAATTTTTAATAGTCTATTCACCCCCCTCTAGCCATTAGGACCTTTCACCTGGCCTTCGACGCATCCGACACTGAGTCCGACGATGGAGTTGTAAGTGCGATCGTGTGACCGTTGGCGGCAACAGTCAACTGACTTTGAACGAGGACATGTGGCAGCTCATGGCTGGTTGAGACCGGCGTCGAACCCGACTGTCGGACGGTCCGACGGCCCGAGACCGAGAGTCCGACGGTCACTTATGTGCAACGACTCTATTTCGTGGGGGCTTCTATTTAAGCCCCATGACCGGTTCTAGCTCACCCTCTTGGCCATTTTCATTAACATAACAACCTAGTGAGCAAAGCCAAAACCCTTCCACTCATCACCTTCATTGATTCATCATCTTTGTGAGATTGGGAGTGAATCCAAGTGCATTGCTTGAGTGATTGCATCTAGAGGCACTTGGTGATTGTGTTTCACTGCAGGATTCGCTTGTTTCTCTTCGTGGTTGCCACCACCTAGATGACTTAGTGCATCGAGGATCGTTGAGCGGAGGAAGGTGCTTGTCTCCGGCTCCGATCATGGTGATTGTGAGAGGTTCTTGACCTTTTCCCAACGAAGAGCCAAAAGATACTCTAGTTGATTGCTCGTGGCTAGTGGATCCTCATCTTGTGTTGGTTGTACGACACCCGATTGCGGGTTAGGCGTGTGATGCCTATTAACGCGTGAACCTCCAAGTGAGTGAATCGCCACAACGGGGATTAGCCTGCCGTCAAGCAAGTGAACCTCGGTGAAAAACCATTGTGTTATCTTGTCTCCGAGGATTTCATTAGCATTCATTGATATATTGTGATTGATCTCTTGCCACGGCGGTATACCTCACTACCTATCTTGTGCATTTACTTTCTTAATGTAGCTAAGCTCATTAATGTAATTAGTTTTGAGAGCTAGCTTGTGTCTTGTCTAGTGGTTAGTGAGGCTCTTTAGTTAGTCTTTGATAGCCCACTAACTTAGTGGTAGTGACATAGCCTCTTATGTGTTATAGAGATCATAGATAACTAGAATTGTGGATAGGAAGCTTGTATTTTGAGTAGGCTAGCGCAACACTCGCTTCGCTTCATAATTGTCTAACCACTTGGCTTAAGTGTTGTTGTAGAAATTTTTATAGGCTATTCACCCTGCTCGGCCATTAGACCTTTCAATATGCGGAGTTGTGGATGGGTGGTGTCGCGAAGATGGCTTGGAGATGGATGAGGATGTGGAGCTGCGGACGAAGTCTGAAGAGATAAAGTTGTAGGCCTGTATCATTCTTTACGTGGGTCCCATAGTCTAAAACGTCAAACTTTCTGAGACATTTTTTGAACGCTAAAACGCCCTTGTTTCGAACAAAAGTGGGGAACCATAACTCATGGCAGAATTTTCCAATCTGCTCCTCTTGTTTTTCTTGTACACCGCAAACAACAAAAACTTATCTATGAGTAAAAGGATCTTAAATTGCAAGACCATATGTAAACTTGGAGCTTTAATTTGGCACTCGAAAAATATTGAAGACCCTAGATATTTAACTTGGAATTTTTCGTATCCCAATCTATCCTTACGATTTTTTTCCAGGACATTTTCTGTGGTTTAAAAACCTTGTCAAGTATTTACCGAATTCTTTTAACTAAAGACAATAAAACTGCCGTCAAAACCACTTCGAATCAGGATAGTAATTTGGACGGTTTTATGAGTTCAGTGGGTAAGATATCCGGTTTTAAAATTAGAGAAGAAAAATTGGAATACGATGATTATTCAGGGAGGTAAATTTGATTTTTCTTAGTACTAATAACAATTTATATGAGTGGAGTCGAATGATGAGCGAATACAAATGTTTTCATGAGAAGCCGCATGTTCTGGCCCAACCCAACTCCCAACCCATATTTCGATCTGATGCTTCCCACCGGGCCGATCCACTCTCAAGAAGGTCCGGTACATGATTAAGCACTTGCACACATATCTGTTGGCCCAAACACGAAGCCGTACCCGTATGTTAGCACGGCACATTGTGCTAAACTTTGGCTTCAAAAAAACTAGCTTGCCTTTTTGGATTGAACACTCACCGTGTCTACTCCGGAGAGAAGAGAGGCTTGGCTACGCACAGGCACAGCGCCTCCGCCTCTTGTTCGGCCAGGGACAGGGGCAGGGGCAGGGGCAGGGGCAGTGTCAAAACTCCGGCCGCTCCCGATCACTGCCACCAGAACGGTGCCGGATTCCGCCCAACCCACCACCAATGTCCAATGGCAAGCCGTACGTACAGTACAGGCGGAGAAGAAGCACAGAAATCGATCATCCATAATGACGGCGGTGGTGCGACCGACGGCCGGCACCAGCAGGCGGCGACAGCAGCAGCACGTACGGGTACGAGTACGAGTACGACGGCGTTCCCATCGATTTGGCGAAACGCACAGGAAAGAGTGGAGTGGGTGTGGGTGCCACTACTAGTACTGCAGTGTGTGGGCGGTGGCGGTCCGGCCTCAGTCCCTAGTGCATGCAGCGAGTCCTGACCTGAACCACCAGTTTCCCCACCAACTTCACACTCGCCTGGGCCTGGGCCTGGCCCGATCTCCCCGAGGAGCGGCGTAGCTAGCAACTGAAATTTTCATGCGATCTTTCCTGTTGTACATGTACACGACCACCTAGAAAAAAAACATTTATATAGCTGGTGCCTCTTCCTTTTACACACACTTGTAAGTACTCCAGCAGAGACAGAGAGAGAGAGAGGCCTATATATAACCACCCAGCCCAACCTAAGTAGCCGCTGGTAGAGCTGAGAGCTCCAGCTAACAAATTGTGTCCGCTGGCTTGCTTCCAATCAATGCGTCCTCCTCGATCCATTGCATGCGTCCTCCCTGCCCCTATCGTCGGATCCATACGACATAGATAGATCAAGAGGAAGCTAGCTAAGTGCAGGTGAGCGATCCATCCATCCATATATATCTATCTCCAGCCAGCTAGCGAGCTAGTTGCACATGTCGTCGTCGCCGTCCAGCATGGCCATCGGGGGGAAGGGGAAGGGGAAGGCGGCGTTGAGCAAGAGCTGGCAGGAGTCGAAGCTGCTGTGGCACATCGCCTTCCCGGCCATCCTCACGGCCGTCTTCCAGTTCTCCATCGGCTTCGTCACCGTCGGCTTCGTGGGCCACATCGGCTCCGTCGAGCTCGCCGCCGTCAGCGTCGTTGAGAACGTCATCGAAGGTTTCGCCTACGGAGTCCTGGTACGCTCGCATCATGCAACTCCCATTCTCCCAATGCCTCCCTCCATCGGTTTTAGTGCAAAGAAAACTACGTACGTGCTACCTTTACATTTGTTTCATTTCATTAGAAAACACAATTTACGGCTTTGGTCCTTGGTCGGATTTAAATAAAAAACAAGGATAAAAAAACATAAAGAAATCATTAGTCTGGAAGATCGATGTTGCTTAATTAAAATGGATCGATAAAAATTGGTGTGGGTGGTTTGCACGTCCCCGTCGTCTCTAATAGCTCCTTTGTTCCTTCCCATGGAGGGTTAGACGATACATGAGAGAGCAGGCGGGCCACCCAGGACAGGAGCACGGGGACAAACCCCTGTTTGTTTAGGCTTGTTTGGTTTATAAGCCGTACTTTTTTAACTAATGAACAATATTTTTCTCTCACACCAAATCAACCAACAATACTTTCAGTCGCTTATCAGTCAAACAAGCTCAAACGAACGGGGCGAAAGCTATCCGGGGCAACGACGAACATATATATAATATATATACACATGCGTATGTAGTACAATTAAAGAAATACGCATGTACTCCTACTCTATTATAAATCTGATCTGCTAGCTACTAGCTAGCTAGCTCTTTATTATAATTATAAACGTATATATGCATACTGTCACGAACATTCTTGTGCTCGAATTGAATGTGTGTTATTTATTATATGCATGCGTTAATCAAATTTAGTTGGTGCTTATGCTTTAGTTTTCACGAACCTACATGTCACTTTAATTTGTCCGTGCACGCGTGTATGGATCCCACCGCACTTTGAACTGAAACGGGTCGTCCGATCCATCTACCTTCTTCGACGGATCAGATAGCTTCAGGCCAAGTGTATAGCTAATATGAAGCCATGCATTGATTGAGCCGCACACTGCGAATGGATAGGGTAGGGAGGGAGCGGGCGAGAGGTACAGGCGCGTTCAGATCGCGGACCGAGGTGAAAAATTTCGGATTCGGAAGTCTGGAGTCCAAAATGTGAAATTTTTTGGAGGGGAACTTTTGCACTATTCACACCCATGTTTAGTTACATTTTGCAATAAGATGACCCATAATCCAAAATTATTTTGCAAAATAGAGGAACTAAACATGGCCTTAATCTTCTCATCTCATTTTGTTTTGGTCAAAAGATAATGTCGATTCTATTATTATAGGGCGAACGAAATAAATTAAAGTAAGTGATCAGTATAGCTGCTAGCTAGCATGTGTAACTAGTAAAAGCAAGCCAACACAGGCCAATCTGAAAAAGGAAGCAACATGCAGATGAGATGATTGCTTTGCGTTCCGGCCAAATTTTCTACTAGCTGTCTCCACGCTTTCTGGAAGTTGGTGTAATAAGCTGTCAGGAGCAAACAACACGCGCGGTACACTTGTCTCCCTTCAAACTTACTCTTTCCGTCCAAAAAAGAAATCTTATTTTGCGAAGAGCCAAACAATTTAAAATTTGATAAAAGTTATATAAAAAATGCTAATATTTATGATACAAAATAAATATTACTAAATTAATTAGGAAATATAATTTTATTGTAAACCTAGTCGTTGACGACATAAATGTAATGCTTATTCACTGTAAACTTGGTCAGGAAGGTAGTTTGACTTGCACAATAGATCCGATAGTTACAATATTTTTTGGAGGAGTACTAGCGAGATATGGAGTTCTATCCTAACATTAGATAGTTAGCAGTTTAGCACACAAAGTTAATAGTATTACACTCCATCCATCCTAAAATAACTAATGTTTTAGGCTTGCCGATTTAAACCTGATCAAATCTATTAAAAACATCGTATTTTCGACATCTAATTTATATGCTATATGTATAACAAAATTAAATTATGTCGTCATGAATGTGATAACACATAATTTATCAGAATATTGATATATTTGTGTATAAATTTAGATAAACTTGAAATGGTTTGACTTAAAACAAACCTATTTATGTTATTATTCTTTTAAGATGAATAGAGTAGGTGTAACCTAGTATGTGGCAGTAGTGCAGCGCCGGGCGGGGTTGGGAGCGGCTGGTTGGGCTGGCTGGCCGGCCCTCTCACATAAACACTGTTTACGCGAACCAGCCAGCAGTACTTCTCTCTTACGTAAACGAACCAGCAACGATACGAACCAGCCAACCGAACAGGAGTGTATGCCGTGTATGCGTGTTAGATGGGATATATGATCAGCAATCAGTCACGGGCCGGTGCTCGGTGCAGTGGTCAAATAAAGAAACACGACTGCTAGCTGGTGAGTGGCCAGCCAGTTGTGGTTGTGGCGTACGTCGTCTCATCTGCTAGCTGGTGAGTGTTAGCACTTAGCAGCAACTAAATCAAAACAAAGGCGCGGCGAATAATTCGTGCCGCATTGACCAACGATGCAAGCATCTATATATCTCCATCGACGGCGACGGCCGACGGCACGTCCCGACGCGTCGAGAAACGCCATGGTTTCCAGTTTCCCGGTGGTCGTTTTCGATCGTTAGGTGCCGCGCGCGCCGGTTCGGACGGAGAGGAGAAAGTAGGCGACCCTGTCTGTCTCGGCTCCGTCCACTGACAACTAAAAGTGTCTTTCTTTCTTGCCGCTGCAACGATGCAAAGGTGTGCATTTCTCATTTCTTTGACCATCTCTCCACGCGCTGCCCGATATTATTGCAAAAGGTTTGGAACAACCATATCGCGAAAAAAAGACTTCACATTAAATTAAACAGATTCACAAGTTGCTATTAGTATGTGCCCGTCATGAAACGTACGTGTACGTGTGACTCATAGCCAAGTCAGATAGGAAAATTCAAGTGTCAAAAAGAGATGGGAAAGTTTAGTGAGAGAAGGCAAATAAAAACAAACAATTTTCTAGCACAAGATAACTACTATAGTAATTACTATGCCGTTTACCGAACAATCAAACCGATTTAATCAGATTTCATTTGAACTTGCGGTCGACGTAAGTTTGAACTTGCCCGCGCACGCCCACGGAATAAACTAACAAGTGACGCGTGATCCATGGCAATGGTGCACCAGCTGGGCATGGGCAGCGCGCTGGAGACGCTGTGCGGTCAGGCGGTGGGGGCTGGCCAGGTGTCCATGCTGGGCGTGTACATCCAGCGGTCCTGGATCATCTGCGGCGCCACCGCGGTGGTCCTCACCCCGACGTACCTCTTCACGGCGCCCATCCTCCGCGCGCTCCGGCAGCCCGGCGACGTCGCGCGCGTGGCCGGAACCTACGCGCGCTGGGTGCTCCCGCAGCTGCTCGCGTACGCCGCCAACTTCCCGCTGCAGAAGTTCTTCCAGGCGCAGAGCCGGGTGTGGGTGGTCACCGCCATCTCGGGCGCCGGGCTCGCCGCCCACGTGGTCCTCAACTACGTCTTCGTCGCGCGGTTGGGGCATGGACTCCTCGCCGCCGCCGCCGTCGGGAACGTCACCTGGGGGCTCATCATCGTCGCGCAGGTGGGGTACCTCGTCTCCGGACGCTTCCCGGAGGCGTGGCAAGGGTTCTCCAAGCTCGCGTTCCACAACCTCGCCGCCTTCGTCAAGCTGTCGCTCGCGTCCGCCGTCATGCTCTGGTATGCTTGTATGGTTCGTCTCTCTTTTTTTTTCTTTTTCTCTTTTTGAAAGCCTTCCGGCAAAGCTTATTGATTCAATAATATAGATGCATCGTTTACAAGTAATCAGAGGATAGAAGTCGGAGGATCATCTATCCAAACAAAAGAGCTCTTTTCTACCAGCAGTTAGCGACATTATTTAGTTTAAACCCGATTGCAAAATACTCTGTTCTTGCAGCTTGGAGCTGTGGTACTACACTGCGGTGCTCATCCTTGTGGGTTTCCTAAAGAACGCACAGCTTCAGATTGACGTCATGTCCATTTGGTAATTAAGGAACCCATGCATCAATTACCCATTTGTTAATTTGCTCACTGCATAGTAACTAACTAACCAATGAATTCGTAAATTTGACAGCATCAATTACCAGCTGTGGACGCTCATGGTTGCACTGGGCTTCAACGCAGCAGTGAGGTAACTAACAACTCACTCAACGACACCATGGACTGAGTACTCATCCAATTCCAATTCACTGCAGAAGCTTAACCAATTTCTTGTCTTGCAGCGTGAGGGTGTCCAACGAGCTTGGCGCGAACCGGCCCAAGGCGGCCAAGTTCTCAGTGATCGTGGCAGTGCTGACGTCGGGCTCCATCGGCGCCGTCTTCCTCGTCGTCTTCCTCGCCTGGAGGACGGGGCTGCCGCGCTTCTTTAGCGAGGACGGCGACGTGCTGAGGGAGGCCTCCAGGCTGGGCTACCTCCTCGCGGGCTCCGTCTTCCTCAACAGCATCCAGCCGGTGCTCTCGGGCGTGGCCATCGGGGCAGGGTGGCAGGCGCTCGTCGCCTTCGTCAACATCGGCAGCTACTACTTCGTCGGCATCCCGCTGGCGGCGCTCTTCGGATTCAAGCTAAGCATGGATGCGATGGTACGTAAACGAAATCGAATCCAAAAGTTCATTTTCTGAATAATGTATGTAACAAGCTCTCTGCATAATTACATGAAATTCTCATCAAATGAAATCTGCTGCAGGGGATTTGGTTGGGCATGACGCTGGGAACTCTGCTTCAGACGGCTATCCTTGTGTTCATTTCGTACAGGACCAAGTGGGAGAAACAGGTTGGTGCAGTGCTACACTAAACTAACGAACGGAACTGTCAATTATATTAGTGTCCAAGTTAAGAGAGATTAATATCTATCTATCTGACGAAGAGATTAAACTGTGTGGACTTTGGATGGCGGTGCAGGCTACGCGGGCCGAAGAGAGGGTGAGGGAGTGGGGAGGGAGGGGCGACGCCCTGCCGTCGGCGACGCAGGTCGCGCCGGCGGTCCAAGATGCGGCGGATCCATCATCAAATGCTACTCCTATCTGAGAACTTGCAGCTGCGGCACAGACCAGCGTAGATCGTTTAGAATGGATTAATATGTACAAATTGATCGAGTGGAATTAATTTATATATAGTAGTGCCGGAACCTCCTTTAAATTTCTTTTCTCCCCCAATCTTGACGACTTTTGCTCCTACGTTTCTGGGTAGAAGGCCATACACTGTACTTAAGGTTCACTTTTCACTTTTCAAACATTTTGAGAAAAATTCTAAATAGATATAAATGTTTCCTTTTATATATGACTTTCAGTTGAGAAAGTAACCACTCTGCTCTCCTTCTCTGTCGACTTCTGTCTATGCAAATCATGATTTGCCAAGATAAGAGAAACATATGTGATTCGGAAAAAATATATATACTGAGATAATAGATATATTTGCTAAGAACGATGTGCCACAACATTTTTGCTAGGGTGAAATCTCCATTCGTCACAGTATTTTTTTTAATAAGGATTTGTCACAGTATTGAGCTGTCTGTTGTGAAAAATCACCCGTCTACCTAATCCCGAAAATTTTTCTCCTCTATTAATATATTTGCGTGGCAGAAGTCCCGCCAGTGTTTTTTTTTAAATAACTAATCCTAAATATTCACTTTGTGTCCTGCAAAATGGCAGCGATTTTCAACACCTAATTCTAAAAGTTCACTCAGTGTCCTGCAAAAAAATTCTGAACACCTCAATATTTGCATATAAACGTGAGCACCGCTATAAAACTAAGCTGCAGTATGTAATGATACCCAATTAATTACAATATCATACATGAACTGAGTATGATGTTGGGTATCTTATGGTGCAACCTGTCCACACAGGTTTAAGTCGGGCACCTCAATAGCAGTGCCACGTGTTAGCGGCGCAGCCATCCTATTGAAGAGGCTGCATCGGAGCTGGAGTCCCGTCGCGATCAAGTAAGAAGGCCCAGGGAGCCTGCCCACTAACTAAACTAGGCAGCAATCGAAGAAAAGAAAAAACGTTGCAATTGTACTGATCATTTTTTGGATTCTTAATATGTAGGTCTGCGCTCATGACAACGGTCGACATCGTCGACAACTCCGGCCATCATATTCTGGATGAGCTGCGAGATCCTCGCATACAAAATGAGAGCTAGGCACATCAACGTGTCCAGGGTCCTCCATGACACCAGCGGGGGTAGGGGGGCTTAAGCCCCTTAGATCCGTCCTAATCGTTGCGGACGGTGCCCGTCATCTTGGCACTCCCGCTGATGATCGTGATGAGGATCCACATAGGGGGTGACCCAAAGAGCGCTCGCCAACCGGGACTGGGATGCCATCCACAGTCTCGAGGCTAGGCGTTGGTTTCTTATGGTGGAACCTGTCCACCCAGGTTCAGGTCACGTACCTCAATGGTAGTGTCACATGTTAGTGGCATAGCCATCCTGTTGAAAGAGGTTGCATCAGAGCTGGAGTCCCGCCGCGATCAAGTAATAAGGCCTAGGGAGTCTGCCCACTAACTAAACTAGGCAACAATCGAAGAAAAGATAAAACGCTGCAATCGTAATGATCAATTTTTGGATTCTATAATATGCAGGTCTACGCTCATGACAACGGTCGACATCGTCGTCGACAACTCTGGTCATCGTATCCTAGACGAGCAGCGAGATCCTGCCAACGCATACAAAATGGGAGCTGGGCACATCAACGTGTCCAGGGTCCTCCATGAGAACAGCGATAGTAGGGGGGCTTGAGGCCCCTAGATCCGTCCCTAGTCGTTACGGATGGTGCCCGTCATCTTGGCACTCCCGCCGGTGATCGTGATGAGGATCCACGTAGGGGGCGACCCAGAGAGCGCTGGGCAACTAGGACTGGGATGCCATCCATAGTCTCGCCAGCACCTCATAGAGGTGGCTGTGAAGGCCAGCGTTGGGTTTCTTATGGTGGAACCTGTCTACTCAGGTTCAAGTTGGGTACCTCAATGGCGGTGCCACATGTTAGCAACGCAGCCATGCTGTTGAAGAGGCTGCATCTGCTCTAGAGTCCCGCCGCGATCAAGTAAGAAGGCCTAGGGAGCCTGCCCACTAACTAAACTAGGCAACAATCGAAGAAAAGATAAAACGCTGCAATCGTACTATCATTTTTTGGATTCCATGATCTGCAGGTCTGTGCTCATGACAACGGTCGAGATCGTCGACAACTCCGGCCATCATATCGGCAGGGGTGTCCGTGGCGGGGGAGGGCCATGGAGGAAGTACGAGGGTAGAGGAAGAACAAGGTGGGTGGTGGCCGCGCTATGAAGAGGAAGGCATAGTGAAGCAAAAAGAAGCCGAGTGTACTACTATTGGACCAATTTCTGTAGTATCTAGTCTACAGTACATATGTCTATTACAAATAAAATCGGTAGTAGTTGTCCATTGTGGCCGTGCGGATCTGGTTTGTACTGTCTATTCTATATGTATAGTACATCTGTCTATTACCGTTGTGTTCGTTTATTCAAAGATTGCATAAGGAGATGAAAGACTCCTTTCTCTATGCACTTTTCATTTTTTCTTATACAAATGTTTACTATTCATAGGGGATGGATGGAGTGAGGACTTTGCTTGGTGTACTCACTATTCATGTTGATCTTGTCCTTTCACCCCAGAAACCTTTGTATGATGGAACTGAGGAGTTCCAGCTAGTTCAGAGGAGGAGCTCTGTTGATACCCTACCGTGCTGCGGCGGGGCGGTTGGAGGTGGCGGCGGCAGCGCTTGGGTTTAGGGTACTACATATTTAACACAAGAAAATGTTTTTGAAGCGTAGTTGTGTTCTCGTTAAACTCCAAAGTATTTCATTTCTGGAAGTGGGAGCAAATTTTTTTCTCAGAGATCTCCCTCTGTCCAGTGTACATGAGTTTCTTAGTCCGTTAGTACATGAGTTTCATAGAGTTATCTGAATTTTGCAGGAATATTGCGGTTGTCGGGATAGCTCTTGAGCAGGAAGATGTCAAAAAGATGCTAACTTGACTAGTTCTATGAGTCAACAGTTCCTTTTAACTTCTCCAGATAACTACTCCTAGATGTGGCAAACTAGTACTACTATTGGCATCTTTTAGACAAGTGACGACTGACGAGTTTTTTTTTTTTTTTGAATATGGTCCACTGTTTGCAGTTGAAATTAAAGTGGTGCCAAGAAGGTAACTGCATACGTTTAGTAGGTTAGTAAAATGGAGTAACAGTGACACTGCGTATGCATGCAGCTGGTCGCCTGTTCGTTGCAACACGCAAATTAACACGGCTGCATATATGCTTTGTCCATGTAGCGATAAAAGCGATGCATGGATTAAATTCCTGAGCCATCGGTTGAGTTGCAAATCCTAGTAGCTGATTCCGTGCCCTGACGACCTTACCTAAATATACTAAAGGCCACATACAATCCAGGGTGCTTATGAGCCGTTTTGGGCTGTTATTCTGTTTTCCCTCCACGGTGGACTCCAGCGTGGCCCTTCTGCGGCGCTTTGCGAGGCAGCGGCGCCAGGACCGACTCTTGCGTGATCCCCAGGAGGCGGGCGCTCGAGATAACACTGCAAATTACCTCAACAGACGACAGTTGATTCAGTTCTGGGATATATTGGATAGCGTTTGCTTCTTCTCCTCTACTCCTCTGCTCTATATATACTCCCTCCGGTTTCGATTTAGAGGTCGTTTAGGACAAGGTTTAGCATACCAAGGTGTAATTAATTTGGGTCTATTCTTCCATATTTGCCCTTATTAAATATGCCTCGGAGTCATTTCAATACAACAACCTCTCTTCACCGGAGTGGCTAGCACATTTGTTCTGAACTCTTGATGTTGCAGGTTCGATTCCTGAGTTGCTTGTATTTTTTCGACTTTTAACGATTTTGCATGGCGCTCTTTTTTTCGTTCCCTCGCGCTGGTTGTATGGCGCTCTTTTTTTTGTTGCATGGCTTTGCATGGTGCTCTTTTTTTTGCATGGCGCGTGCATGGCGCTCTTTTTTTCTATTCCCTCGCACTGGTTGCATGGCGCTCTTTTTTTGTTGCATGGCGCTCTTCAGGTTGTTGCATGGCGCCTGTGAATGGCACTCTTTTTTTTCGGTCCGTCGCCGCAGTTGCCTCCTGAACAGCCTATTTAAACGGACAGCAGCCCAGTAGGGCACCTAGCACGCAAATGAACCTAGCACGCAAATGACATCGGTAATGAACCTTCATCCTCCGCTTTGGAAAACAACATCGGTAATGCTTTACTTCTTCTTCTTTCTTCAGTTCCCCTGCAACTATCCTTTTAGTATGTCATCGGTTCTTAGTTTTTTTTAATAGGATTTGATTTAAACTTGGAGGCACAAGATGATGGTTTCATCGATTTGAACTTGCCACTAGATGAATGTGGTGCCATCGATTTTGAGGCACCCCAATATGGTCAGTCTGTTATTTGAAAATTCTTTTCATCATGATTTTGAAGCACCCCAATAGGACTACCGGCTAAAATTATGTCTTGTAGGTGGATTTAATCTTAACTTCGATGGCAATGAAGTGATGGACTTGATTGAAGAAACAAGTGATGGCAGTGATGGATTAGAGATGGAGGCACCGGAGCTAGGTTTTGTTTCTTCAACTTTTATTTGTGTTTTTGTGAACTTGTACCTGTGTTGAATGTCGTGTTCACACATTTCTATTTTAAACTTCTAGGTGCTAGTAGAAAGAAAGATGTTACTGATGAAGTTAGGAAACTAATTTACCAAACTTTATTGGCAAGAAGTAACAATGGGAGGTTAGGGAAGGGAGTTACAAGAGAGGTTGCATCTCAATTTGGTTTGCATATTCGTACAGTTCAGAAGATTTGGAAGAGAGGAAAAGAGTCACTTGCTCAAGGCATTGTGATCAATGTAACAAGTAGAAAGAGAGGTCGTTCAGTCCGTAAGAAAACTCCTATTGATTTGGAACCTTTACGCAATATTCCTCTCAATGAAAGAATGACTTTAGAAACTGTGAGTAGGCGCCTCCATGTTAGCAAGGCAAAGTTGATTCGGTGCATGTGTAAAGGGCTCCTTATGCACCATTCAAACAGCATCAAACCTTACCTAACCGAAGCAAACAAGAAGACTAGGTTGCAGTGGTGTGTTGATATGCTTGATCCGGATAGCACACCTAATGATCCATGTTTCAAAGATTTATTTGATCATGTATTCATCGATGAGAAGTGGTTTTTCCTTAGACAACATTCTGCAAAATATTACTTGCTGCCCAAGGAAGATGATCCACATCATTCTAGTAAAAGTAAGAACTACATTCCACGCCTAATGTTTTTGGTTGCCTCAGCTCAGCCAAGGTTTCATAATGGAGTTTGTATTTTTGATGGAAAAATTGGATTATTCCCTCTTGTGACTTATGAACAAGCTAAGAGTAGTAGTGTGAATCGGCAAGCCGGAACATGGGAAGTTAAACCAATTGCTCACATCACAAGAGATGTGATTAGGGAGTTCATGATTCAGAGGGTGCTGCCGGCTATTAGAGAAAAATGGCCAATGGAGGATATTCACAAACCGATCTACATTGTTCAGGACAATGCACCATCTCATTTAGAGGTTACTGATCATTTATTCTGTGAAGCTGCTAAGCAAGAAGGATTTGATATTAGACTTATTTGTCAACCTCCGAATTCTCCGGACTTCAATATATTAGATTTGGGTTTCTTTCATGCAATTCAAGCCATTCAATATAGGAAATCAGCGAGAACAGTCCAAGAACTTGTTCCAATTGTGCAAGAGGTAAACTACTAGTACATTCATGCAATAATATTTCATATCAGTTCCATACTCATTCTAACATTTTTTTCATAACTAAAACAGGCTTTCAATGAGTACTGTCCAGAGAAGGCTAATAGAATTTGGCTCACATTGCATCTAGTTATGAAGGATGGAGCGAATAAATATAAAATCCCTCACATAAACAAAAAAAAGACTAGAGACACTAGGTCAGCTTCCATTGCAAATTGCTTTGTGAGGCATCCATAGCTGACCAGGCAAAGGCAATTCTCGCTGCAGCAAACATTTAGGAGAAGAAGATTAGAACTAGGCAATGACTAGGGTTAGTTGATGAGACATGTAACAATTTCTGTACTTACCCTATGTATCAGTCTTCTTATTTGCATCTTGTTCCTTTAACTGTTGCATCGTTGGACTGAGTTCATCCACCCTCTGCTGGACATGGTCTGGTAAAATGATTGTCTCGCCGTCCATTTGAAGCTCATCGACATTGGGAATGTATAACTCACAATCGAATTTGTCGAAGCCGTCTATGATCCATGCTGTGAGGTCATAATCTTTGTGGACGAGACGACATCTAGAGCACCTGCTCTGCTCCCTGCGAACGCGGCAGCATTCTTCAATGTCTTGCACACCATGTACTTCACCGCAACGTTTGCACAAACATAGGTCGTCGTCTTTGCCTTCGGAATCAGGGACAATGAGCACGTCCATGGAGTGATTGTCGTCCTTCTCCGGCGCGATGACCTGCGAGCTCTCATCCACTGAACCTGCGTCGACGAACGCCGGTGCGACGACCTTCGAGCTCCCATCCATGGAGCCTGCGCCCAGGCAAAGCCGCGCGGCGAGAGAGGCGAAGCGGCTAGCTAGCGAGCGAGAGAGGCGAAGCCGCGTGGCGAGAATGGCGAGCGAGAGAGGCGAAGCAGCTAGCGAGAATGGCGAGCAAGAGAGGGCCGTTGCCGTTCAAAGTCCAGCGGGGAAGATGAGAGGGCAACGGCGCGCAGTTTAATTGCTGCCTCGGGAGCCAGAACATCCAGCCTTGGGAGCGAGTGTCCAGACGCACGCGCGAGGGCAGTACTGTCCATAATGGACGGAAATGTTCCAGAGCGACCTCTTATCTGAAATCGGAAGTTTCTCCTAAACGACCTCTAAATCGAAACCGGAGGGAGTACATCATTTAGCCTACAAGCACTCACAAATGCATCATACACCTCCCGGTGGCTTCATGAATTGGCTAAACTACTCAGCCAATCACCCATCCGAAAACCTAGAGCATTGCCCATATCCACAATATATATCATTATTCATATCCTCATGTGTCCCAGCTCAACAGTATGCACAGAATTTTTTTGAGCCTTCTTGGTGGATGGAATATATCCTGGATGGGCAGCATTTGTCAAGTCAATCCGTGCACCTCAAAATGCTAGAGATAGACTATTTGCAAAGAAACAAGAATCAGCAAGAAAGGACGCCGAACAAGCATTTGCAGCTTTACAATCTCGCTTCGCCATCCTACGATATGCAGCCCGTTATTGGCATCGATCAACCCTTAGTGACATCATGTATGCTTGCATTATATTGCATAATATGATAGTGGAAGATGAACGAGATAATGTATCATCATGCAGGAAGATATGACTTGAGTTATGATCAGGGGAGAGGTCATCCTATTCCAGAAGCACAATTCGGACAGTGCTTGACTTAATATGGGTGCTTGCTCACAGGGATATGGTATGTGCTTACAACCATACGTGTTTCATATAAGTTGTCAGGGTGATGGTAAACAACTTATGGATGAAATGGCATAATTGATTATTATTATTTAGTTTAACATCAGACTGTTGACAAGCTTTACTTCAATGTCACATGCGCTTCAATTATAAAAGTTTTTTTAATCTTTCTTGCCATCTTCGGTGTCAAGGTGATGGTAAACAACTTCCGGATAAAAGGACATAATAGATTATTATTCAGTCGTCAGACTTATTTTTGGTGTCACATTCGCTTAAGTAGAAAAGTTTTTTAAAACTCTTTCTTGCCACCTTTGGTTATCATCAATAATGGTGAACAACTTAGGGTGTGTTTGGTCGTTGGATGGAGTTTGCATCATATATCCTGGTTGAGGGACGCAGGCCGAGTGGAACCATATTTCTAAAAAAAAAAAAGATGTTTGATGAGGGTTACATAAGCGGATGAAAAAAAAAACTAAAATATTTTTTTGTTATCTGCATGAGCGGATATAACATGTCTAATCTATGAGCTTGACGTATAGGTCCATCACCCTTATTCTGCATCCACCGAGCTATATCTAAGAGTGAAGCTTAATTTAGGTGTATCTGGCTAGCCTGCATCCACCATGAAATTGCATCCGCACGTGTAAGCACTATAGCGTATGCAGCCAACCAAGCACTCATGGAAGCTGAGCGAATCAGGGACAACCAAACAGATCTTTACGGATGAAAGGACATAATCGATTATTATTCAGTTTAACATCAGACTCTCGATAAACTTTATTTCGGTGTCACATTCGCTTAAAATTGAAAAGTTTTTTTTCTAAAATCTTCCTTGCCGCCTCGGTATTGCAATCCGGGTTTCAGGCAGCTACCTAACCGTACCAGAGATTAAGCCAGTATGCGTACGTGTGCATTAAGCGATCAAATTAAAGATGTTTTTGACACTGGTGTGACCTCGGCCATGAATTGCTCTCTGGCCGGTTCAAGAGGTCGTAGTCGTGTCCATCTGACTGGCATACACATTGAAGGACAAATTTCCCTTTCAATGACCAAAGGAAAAAAAATGAAGTCATTTTCTCTAGCAACCAAAGCATCTGCCCCGGTTCCGGCGTCTCAAATCGATCCACCCGATTCTTCACGTTTCCTTCTCTGCTAGCTCTTCCAAGCCTTGGAATCCCAAGTGATGAAATATATTGTATATGCGGATATCCATCCAGCCAACTCGCCTAGAGATATATTTTACACACACATGCATTGCATGCAAATAAATTATCTTTTGCCTTATTACCAACCACATTGTATATATATATATATATATATATACACACACACACACCTAACACAGTACAGAAACAGTATATATGTTTAGATTTCTGTGCGGCTACATGAGGGAGAAATATCCCACCCGGCTACACATATCCACCTGCCCACGAACAGCTCTGTTTCACGCCAAATGCACTCGAGGTCAAACAATTTTCTATTTACATGAATAGAATTTTTTTCCTGTGAAACACAAAATATATGAACACAGATACTCATATACATGCACAGATTTTTTTTTTAAGATAATAGAAGAAAGTGGTGACTTCAGCTTCTTGTCTTTTTCGTAAAAAACATCAACATTATTAGAAACAAGTAGTCAGATCTAGCGAAAGGGCATATAGCCTAGTGATTATAAGAGCCTAAAGTAACACTCTAGGTCCTGAGTTTGAATCCCCGCGGGAGTGAATTTTCAATGATTTAACGGTATTTGTGCTTTTGGTGGTAGGCGACGTTGCCGTCGACAACGAGACGCCTGTGGTGACTTCGTCAATCTCTCAAGGATTTTTCAGCCCAGTCTTCGCGAAGATGCTCATATACTGTGTAATCGCAAAAAAAAAAGTCAGCTCTAGAACCACCCAAAAAACAATTCAAACTTTAAAATGCCGAGATGACGAAAGGAACCCTCCATCTATGCAAAGCAAAAATCAGCATTACGCCATTACCGTAAACTCCAGCCAGCGGCAAGCACTCCAACCTAGATGGATGGGTTCCACCGGAAGAAATCTAAACTACATGGATTTTTGCTATTCCCATAAACCATTATTGTATCCACACCTAAATGATAGCAATGCATGGAAACAACTTGATGTGTACCCTATACCTTAGTTTCCGGCTTTGTTCATCCGATCCGGTCCTCTAATTTCCCACACGGTCACATCCACTGGGTGGTCCAGCTATTATTGACTTTGGATTTGGCTTGAATTATTATTATTTGGTGGGTTTCCCCCCTTCTATTCTATATATGTTACGGCGACCAAGTTATCAAGTGAGTAGGTAGCTGATTCTTATTCCTTGAAAATGCATGAGCTAAGTGTTTCATAGGTTTAGACTTTGTTTCTTTACAACGACATAGGTTTAGACTTTATCTGTCTATAAAAAAAATGCTATTTCTTTATTGTTAGAACCCTTTGGAGGAGTTATATAATTCAACAAATTAATAAGCCTGCTCACATTTTTAAAGAAGAAAAAACAATAGAATGGAATGTATGTTTCTTTTTCGTTGATGATAAGCCAAAGATCATCTCATCAGGATATAGTTGGTATGAACACATAAGATGTAGCCGGTGGTATTCCGGCCTGCCGGGAAAAGAATTCAATAGAAAAGAAAAAAAAAAACAAGAGTTGGCGTCGTTACATCTAAACCAAACAAAACCACAATGAACCTCACAAAAAAGTCTAATAAATACCACACTAGCTAGAACTACTACTAGTTGCATTTGGTAGATATTGATTGCTAATCTAAAAGAGTAGTATAGTCAACAACATTGTCTCGTGTAGTTGGCATGCTACCAGCTCAATTGATGACACTAGCTTGTTGTGAGTCTTTGGAGTTGTTACCTACCCATCGACTGAGACACAATCCTAACATTAAGGCACCGATTTTCGTGTTAGCCTGAAAGCAACCAGCGTCATTGGGATTTGTTGGGAAACGTCCGCGGACCACCACATGCAAGGCGGTTTAGGCGTGATGCGGCAACCTGCTTTATATATAACTCTATCGGTTTCAATCAAAAGAGATAGAGGTTTGGTTTTATTTTAAGATAAAATAAACTCTAATTAGATTAAATTACAGAAAAATACACCATCAAACATCAAATTGGTTTATTAAATTCACAATGAAATATCTTGATAGTTGATAGTTCATTTATTTGGTATTATAAATCTTCATATGTATTTTTTAAAAATTAAATCTTGACCAAAGTTAGTAGAGAAGTTTAGCTTAGTAGAAAATTAAACCTTTTACATTTATGTCCCAGTAGAGAGAGTTTACCTTTGCCTCACACGGTTTTCAAACAATTATTTGAACTCTAGAACTACTTGGAACAATTTTTTTTATGTGAATGTCTAAGTTTGTCCAAATAATGAAATAAAGAAACAGAAAATAAACAGGTTAACAAAATCTCATGTGGTGCTTCTTTGCTTTTTGGAATCCTCATATATATTTTGCTCTCTATGTTGTATTATATTAAGAGTCTAAATTAAAGTATCCTCTTTTGTGCTAATTAATCTCCATAGGTTGGCAAGAAGTTCAACTATGTCAACAACTGCACAGCTTCCGCCTATTGTTGAATTTCGTGAACACCAAAGTACTGGCAATTTCATGACCTTTTTTGACATGTTGATTTTGTGGTTGACAACATTCCCATGATAGCCCTTCTTGGCATGTGGGCAGCTCTACAAAACAAGTAATTGCTCCATGAGCACAAAGAACAAATGAAGGTACGCGGGGGAACCTCTAGGATAACTAGAAGGTTATGTGCCATATGATTTTTCTATTGACGATTATAAATATACTCCCTCCGTCCTCAAATAAATTAATTCCTAGAATCCGTACAAATCAAACTATCTTAAGTTTGATTAACTTTATAGGAAAGAGTAACAACATCTATAACATAAAATGAGCATATTATAAAAATATATTATATGTATATCTAATGATACTAATTTGATGCCATGAATTTTGACCTTTTTTCTTAAAATTTAGTTAAAGTTCAAAAAGTTTGACTTAAGACAACACTAAAAATCTATTTATTCAGGGATAGAGGGAGTAAGGTAATCCATCCATTCCAAATTGTAAGTTGTTTCGGAATGTTCACATACATAGTTTTTATTATGTATGCAAACATAACATATATCTAGGTGTATAGTAAGAAATATGTACCTAGAAAACCAAAACGATTTACAATTTAAAACGAATAGAGTATTAACTCTTTTTTTTGCCAATTTACTCCTAGGAATCACTTTGTACATTATTTGTCATGTCTGCATTATTATTCTATCTTACGACCAAGATAGAATCATATTGCAAGTATAGCAACAATGTTTTTTTTGGGAAGAATGTAGACATGATGCTAGACAGGTAGGAGACAGCTTATGTCATGTTTGTTTGAGCTTTTGGCCACTTTAGACTACTAGTTTTTGGACTTTACAAAAATCAAACAGCTCTCATAAGCCAAAAGCCTAGAAGCTCTTCCAGGAGCTTTTTGGCTTTTGAAAGGTTCAAAAGCTCTCGAGAAGCTCAAACAGAGGCCCTTAATTACTTAGATACGTTTTAAGTGAAACATCGTTCTAGATTCCTTCTGCTTCAAACACTTAAATTTCTATTATTTACAGTATAATTTGAGTTGTCGTTGATGTGTAACTTTTACCATGTCCCTTCTATGTTGCAAAATAGGGTAGTTGTCCCAGTTAATCTCTGAAATGAAATATATCGCGGTAATTAGATATATCACACATGGAGCTGGCTGAAATGGATCATGTTATGCCATTGGCCCTGTTCTGCGGGTGGTATTTCGACTGATTTCGACCGGTGTTTCTATGAGTGAGAATAAGTCGAAATAAGCATAAACCGGTTGAAAAGTAGATGAGCAGAACATGGTTTCTGTGAGGGAGAATAACACTGGCATTTCCTTATTTTTCTCATAACTCACGATTATCTATACGCGATGCATTATCATCTCGCATTATGTTCGTAACAAAAAAAATTAAGTCATCAAATGCGACGGTCACTCGGTGCATCTATCCAAGCTGCCAGCATTAATGGCCATGGCAATTCAGACCTCCTTTTTTTTTGAAATGGTTGTAAGTTCAAACATAAAGCAACTAAGTTTTGGTGTATGAGACGGTTTTGTTTTAAATATTTGTATCCTGTAATAATTTTGATCTAATTCCTTACTTGTGGGGATGAAGCCGGATGTTTCTTCCATTATTAAATTAAAAAAAAAAACTTCCAGATTGGCTATGCACTAAGAGGAATCAAAGAAGTGATTTCTGTTTCGACCAATGATATATTTGACGGCAAAATCATTGTACAGTACAAATAGATGAGAACAATATACTCAGAAACTGTAGTTTCTGATATTTAGGAATTGTAACATGCTTAATGTATTCTGCTGTTTTTTTAGCAGATTTATGTCTCTCATTGCCATCCCTACCAGAAGGCATGCTTTCCTGCTAATTTTGGTAGATGCTGGGCTGCAGTGGGCCACGTCGTGGGCCTTTTCCGGATTGCAGCGACAGATGCCAAGTAAAATAAAATGTTAGCCCAACCGGCAGAAGGAAAGATTGCATAGACATGGGTTTTTTCACCGGTGGAGGAAACACCCGTGTCAATGACCCAAGATTTTTGGCCGTTACTGGGCCTTCCTTCCAAACAAGGCCTAACGGCCTTCTTAATCCCTTGGCCTGTTATATAAGACTAAGGCCCCATTGGAACACGGTTTTTTTTTTTCATTCCTGAATTTTTTCTATGAAAGATAAACTGATTCCTATAAAATTCTTCCATTCTAAAAGAAGCCGTAAGCCTCCTGAGTCCTGACTTTAATGACGCACCTGTTCAAAAACATGAATGAATATAATATAATGGTGCACCTTCCCTCTACAAAAACAAATCCTAAGCTGAACGGTCCTCTTTATAAAAGTAGTAAACGAACAGGGTATTCGAGAATTGGCTTGGAATCTACTTCGATACAAAAGCAGGCAGGAAATAGAAAAGAGCATAGCATCAAAACAATTGCATTTCAAACACAGCAAAGCATATATATTCAAATTTCTTTTGCATTAAGTGACAACATTCTACAAGGTTGGTCAAGCTAAAGACCGCTTACATTCATGTGTGTACTGTAAAATTATATAACTGTAAAGGAAAAACAGCTTATCCTGCAATGGACAGTATAGCTAAATCCTTATTCCTCTTCTCGACACTTCTTTTACTATAGACAATATAAACCCTTTTCGGCTTTTCGTATGTATAACCTGAACCAAAAGTTCTCAAAAAATCCATATTCAAAGTGAGGGAAAACCCCAGCTTCAGTATGGAAAAGACCCTGTCATCTTGATATGATCAAGGGTGCTTCTCAAGCCGTACCGCTCAACGGCTCGCATGCCTGCTCGAAACCCATCTCCATAAGCCACAGAAGAATCTGTTTCGATTTGGTACTTGAAGAACTCGCCAAGTCTTTTTTCGAATTCCGTCTTTGCACCCTTTTTCGATGAGGAAGATGTCGAAGATGATGATGACGACGCATCTGAGGTGGTTGCCATGGTACTAGAACCTGATGTGATTTCTGACTCAAGCCAAAGATGAGCTAGAACCTGACAGATGCCTTCTTCAACCTCTGGACTCAGGGTTCGGTATCCTACCCAGAAAAAGGTGTTAAGATTAAATACTGCTGTTCTGCAAACATACAATGATATCCAAGAATGAAGAGGATGCTGCAAACGTAGATAAACAAGCACAACCAGAATACCTTTAAGTCGGAGGTAAGCATGCATCATCTCATGAGCCAGAATCGAGCCAGTTAGCAGCCTGCATGCAAGTAAATAAATGAAAATTAAAACGTGCATGCATTCTGATGGATTGGTAGTAGAATCGACTTCCATCAAAGGGAAACTACATCAATTGTAATTAGTTTGTTAAATAATGAGAAAAAATCACCTTGGCAGCCCGTACAGTATAAGAATTGCAGTCACTTCACACCGTCGAATGAGTTTGTATGGTCCTGTGATCATATCTATGATTCTGTTGCCTGGTCCAATTATTGGTCTTTTTAATATCTGGACAGTATTATTATGTTACTTATGTTTAATCATAAGTGGCCTCGAAGTTCACAAATTCAGTAGACCAATTAAGCAAAACAAGGAAATGTTTTAAGATCACATACAGTTCTGACAATCTGCTCCTCAGATAGGCAGAGGCCTCTGGTTTCAGGAAGGTGATGCACCTAATAGACGAGAGTACATTAGATATATGTTATATATATACCGCACAATAAAGGATAAAATGTCACTTACAGATTTCTCTGCTTCCATGGCTTCATTTAAAGCTTGTCGCTCAACCAAAAGCAAGGGAACTTGTTGTTCTACTTTCATGTTCATACCCTCATAAAATTCTTGAATATCAATGTATAGAGGCTGGCATTCATTGGTCTCCATAATAGCAGTATGCAGACACTCCAAGCAGAGTCTCCGGCCATCATCTAATGTTATGTATTGACTGTCCTTTGGCTAGGGTTGACAACAAAACAATAAAAGAAGGAAATGTCATTGGAGTAGCAAGTCAGGAAGATGTGCACATAGGTGGCACAAGATAATACAATTCATAAGTCACAAAAAAAAGATAATACAATTCATCAAATTCACAGGTAAATTTCTGAAAAGAGGCAAATGCAGCTGTTGGAGTATTTGAAATAGCATTTGGAATCAGCATTTTATTTTTTATAAATCCATCAATATATATATAATTGTACATAAACATAACACTAACCTCCATTCGTTCACAACTGCAGCACCTAGGTGTACCATCATTTTCATGGGAAGGGCAATACTTCTGCATCCAGAAAGGATGGGCCCGGTATTCAATGAGGCCATTTTTATTTGTGGGAATCTGGTTACCAAAATTCCATCAGCAATAAGAATAACCCAATGGATAATCAGGATTATTTACTACTAAATTTTCAAGCTCATTTATCAAATCAAAGTGAAGTATGCTTACAAAGCTACTGCAAACATCACATTTAGGATGGAAACACTCCTTGTAGCAGGGCCTGTGGTACGCATGGTTTTCATGAACAGCAAACTTACAAAAAGAAAGGCCGATGTTAATTATCTTGTGAAGTTGAAGAATGTTAGGTCAGGAATGTTGTATTGTATACCTCATACTCTGATATTGGTCTATCGCAAGCATAACACCTGAAGCACTCAGGGTGCCAAACAGAGTCCATACAACTGAGAAACCGACCACGACCAATTGGACTTTTGCATCCAGCACAAACCCTACAGAAGGCCGTGGTGCAACCAGATACACAAAAATTACAGACCAGAAAAAGCTTAATCAGAGGAAATAACAGAAAATCAGATAATAAGATTCTCCATCACACTAGAACAAAAAAAAAAAAACCTCGACCGGGGGGGTTAAGACTACCCCCGCAGCATTACAAATAACAAGAAGGACCTTCTCACCCGGCCGAGAAAACCCCCGAACCCCCGCCCCCACCCTTACACGGTGGCTTTCCGTCGCCCAAGTGAGAATTGGGCCGGTGCCCCTCCAGTGCTTTGGTTATGGGGACGGACGAGGGGATTTTTTTAACCTCAGCCTGAAATTCGCTCCCACGAGGAGTCGAACCCAGGACCTAAGGAGTGCCGCTGGGTCACCTAACCGTTTTGAGCTAGGCGCCCTTTGGCATCACACTAGAACAAGGCTCAGATAACCAGACAAATTGATCCATGTTGCATATCCAGTCAAGAAAATCCTGTAGTATTAGATGTAGACAATTCCGAGCCATATTATCCTTCTGTATCTAGCCTTCTTTGAATGCTGGCTCGTTATATAATATATATCTCACTCAGGTAGCATTTGGAATATATGAGTTTGCAGTCGTATCATGTTTCCAGAACAAATGGTGCTTCTACAAACTCAAACCGTAGCCCTACCCTAGAATCCAAACTCAGAGTTGGTTTTTTTTTTCTCGTCGTATGTGAGAAACCAACAAGCTAATGTGAGGGATCCAAGTCAACACATCTAATGCCTAATGTTTCAGGGTAGATTTTCTCCTGGTTATCAGAAGTACGGGGACATAGCTATAGTATGGCTAACCAAGTTGTTCAACCATATTTTTCGATCGAACAAGATGCCTGATGAGTGGAGGAGAAGTATATTGGTACCGATCTACAAGAATAAATGGGATATTCAAAGTTGTACTAATTACCGGGGAATTAAGTTGATGAGTCATACTATGAAGCTATGGGAGAGAGTTATCGAGCATCGCTTGAGAGCAATAACGCGGGTCTCTATGAACCAATTTGGTTTCATGCCCGGAAGGTCAACCATGGAAGCCATTTTTTTAATAAGACAAGTTATGGAGCGGTATAGGGAGAAGAAGAAGGACCTACATATGGTTTTTATTGACTTGAAGAAGGCTTATGATAAAATACCAAGAAATGTTATGTGGTGGGCTTTGGACAAACATAAAGTCCCAACGAAGTACGTCGGGCTCATTAAGGACATGTACAACAATGTTGTGACTAGAGTTCGAACAAGTGATGGAGACACGGATGACTTCCCGATTAGGATAGGACTACATCAAGGGTCAGCTTTGAGCCCTTATTTGTTTGCCTTAGTGATGGATGAGGTCACAAGGGACATACAAGGGGACATCCATTGGTGTATGTTTTTCGCGGACGATGTAGTGCTAGTTGATGAAAGCCGAACAGGAGTGAATTAGAAACAGGAGTTATGGAGGGAGACTTTGGAGTCCAAAGGTTTTAGACTCAGTAGAACTAAAACTGAGTATATGAGATGTGACTTCGGCACTACTATTCGGAAGGAGGAAGATATTAGTTTGGAAGGTCAAGTAGTGCCTAGGAAGGATACCTTTCGATATTTAGGATCAATGCTACAGAGAGACGGGGTGGATGAAGTGGCGGCAAGCATCTGGTGTCCTATATGACAAAAGGGTACCACAGAAGCTAAAAGGCAAGTTTTATAGGACGACGATTAGACCTGCTATGTTGTATGGTGCAGAATGTTGGCCTACGAAAAGACGACATGTCCAACAGATAAGTGTCGCAGAAATGCGTATGTTGCGTTGGATTTACGGTCATACAAGAAGGGATCGAGTTCGGAACGATGATATACGTGATAGATTAGGGGTAGCACCAATTGAAGGAAAACTTGTCCAACACCGGTTGAGATGGTTTGGACATGTCCAACGGAGACCTCCAGAGGCACCGGTGCGTAGTGGAATCCTAAGCCAGGATAGTAACGTGAAGAGAGGCAGAGGAAGACCGAAGTTGACTTGGGTAGAGGCAATAAAAGGAGACTTGAAAGGATGGAATATACTTAAAGACTTAGCCTTAGATAGGAGTGCTTGGAAGACAGCTATTCACGTGGCTGAACCTTGATTGCTTCTGCTAGGTTTCAACTCTAGCCTACCCCAACTTGTTTGGGACTTAAAGGCTTTGTTGTTGTTGTTATTGTTGTTGTATCAGAAGTATCTTCTAAAATGCCATTCACCCCCAAGCAGAGTGTGTTTATGCGTATTAGTATTTTTAAAAGGTAAATAACAAAGAAATTTGTGCTAATTAGATTGTAGGATATGCAAGGTGGCAGAAGCAACTAGCGAAGCATCATAATGTACCATTACGAGAAATACCTCAAGCCACTTGTGGGGAAAATATTTGAGGGCAAGCTACTTGCTGGAGTACTTTCTGAGTGAACATCTTCAATTGGAATGTTCCAACGAGGAGGTCCATCATTCATACTTTCTTGCAGAGCCCGTGCAAGCTGTTCATCTTCATCTAGGTCATGACCAGTATCTGGTTCATTATTATAAGACAAAGCATTAAAATTCATGGTTCTGACCAACAGTACTCATTTGTTAAACAAGAACTGCTATTTGCAATTCTTTGGTAAGTACAAAAGAATCAAATTTAATATTACAGGAACACCCTGTCTAATAAAGCTGTGTTATTTTTGGCCCTGAATTTGAGAACTCCATATTTAGTCCCTGAACTTGCATATGTGGTCAAGGCATGCAGAAGCATTATTTAGCCGGCAATAAGAGATGAAATGGAATTTTGGGTTGCTTATTTGACTTTGCAGTCATAATGTGAAATTAACGAACAATTATCTGAATGAATATTCAAAGGGGAGGTCCATCATTCATACTTTCTTGCAGAGCCTGTGCAAGCTGTTCATCTTCATCTAAATGATGCCCGGTACCTGGTTCATAATTAAAATAAAAATGACAAAGCATTAGAGTTCATAGTTCTAACTAACCGTGCTTATATGAATATGCTTTTCCTCAAACACCTTATATGCATAAGCTAATATTTCAATAAAAAACCAGGTGTCTGGTATTTCTGGTAATTACTAGAGAAGAAACTGTCCAAAAATGAGCTGTGTTATTTTCAGTCCTGAACACGAGGATTCCATATGTAGTACGTGAGCTTGTATATGTAGCCAAGGCAGGCATGCCCTATTTAATTGGTAATTAGAGATGACATGCTATTTCAGGTTGCTAATTTTTTTCTCAAATGTTCAGGTTGATAATTTGACTTTGCAGCCAGCATGTGAAATTAATGAAGAGCTAGCCTTTTGAATTTAAATGGAACTATGATGTCTTTTAAAGTGTTTTACTAGTTTTGAATTAGTATTGTTTCACAGAGGATACCATCAAGCATTACCATTATTAGAGCAAAGTGCTTCGGCATCACTGGTTGCTAAGTTACGACAGGTTTCAGAACTGTTCCCTCTAACTTATAACAGTTTAGCAAATCTGTCTCGAGTTAAAAGACACAACTAAACCACACAAGTTTAGGAATTAGAGATGCAATCTATTTGTCCCTAAATAAATAGCCAAAACATGCAAAGATGGGGCAGAGCACTACAAACCAATGGCCTTTCCCTTCCTTTGATCTTCCTCTGATAAGGATAATGCAATAGCATGATCCATGTCTTCATCCTCATTGCCATGTGCACCCTACAGTAAATTTTAATTATATAGTAAAAAAAGCAGGGAATAATTATGTATGCAACATGTTGTGAGTCCTGATATATATATTAAAAAATACTGTGGGTCCTCATTAGTCAAGCACAGATCGGTAAGTTGTTCACTACTTATATTTTTCCAGGCAGGAATACCAACAATGTACTTTAATCAACATTATTTATTAGAAATAGGGAAGGACCCATTTCAAATTGAAAGAGTAAACAAATACGGCAAGTGCACTGAGCAACTGATAGTATATAATATTGGGGGACACATTTCAGTGCACTATGATTCTCTTCTTCATGTTTTATCGTAGGTATTACTTAAACTCACTAATTTGCATCATTAAAGATAAAGATTAAGAGGATAACTTGCAACTGAGCAGTACATATGATTTAGTGTGCTGAGTTGAATAGCCTTCATGGGAGTTCCCGTTGTAGTGTCCTCTTGAAACTCTATTTACTGAACCTTTAAATATTTTACTCAACCAACCCATGTTTATAGTTTGGAGAGGGACAATATCCTTCTTCCTGCACTGCAAAACAAGATGCATTGAGAATCATATTTGGAGAAAATGTGTGCATATGAGCTCTTCACATTTAAAGAAGGCAATTGAGGGTCTGTCTATATCACACTCTAGTATTTCTTATGCAGCAGTTGACCCTTAAATGTTAGTGGTCCAATAGAAATCCCTCTCCACTATTGGTGCCTACCCTGTTACAAACACACATGACACACCTTCACTACCAGCTCTTTGCTTGCCTCTCCCCTAGATCCCCTGTGGCCTTGAAACTGGAATCAATGCGAAAGAAATCTAAAAAGATTCACTGCTTGGAAATATAAGCACATCCAGCAAAACAAGCATTGAGCTTTGCTGAAGGTATGATGCGAGGCACCAGTGACACATGCTAAGCAAAAGATGAAGGTAGAAGAATCTTCAAGAGCTGGAAATTCCGTGTGGTCCCCAAAAATTTCATCAACTGATGTATAGCAGTTATGTCTTCCTTACTACTTTTGCAATGCATGTTGCTGTATTCCAATAGCAAGCACAGACCTCAGAGGTGAAGGTGAAGGCTCATGAATTTTCAATGGTCAAGCACATTCATAGGTTATAAATTAAGGCATACACCTTAAAAATTATGATTCCGCAAATGTATAGCAATTATATCTCCATATTAGTCGTGTAATGTGGATTCCCACGGTAAGCATTGATGCAGACTGCTGGAAATACCACAATGTTTCTAGCATTAATCACTCCTAAAATTTTGTCAGTACTTAAACAATTTACAGAGTGCTCTTTGCTTTGAAAGTGAATATTATCAACTATGTAGAAATGGGCCACTCTCAGTAGTGCACTCTACAATACTTTAAATGGTGGGATAAAAAAGCAAATATGTTTGTGTGACACCACAATGATGAAATATTGATGATTCTGTATGCATGCCACTCAGAATGCAAAATGCACACAAGTAACCCCAAAGAACAACCTCTATACACCAATGGAAAGACAACTGAAGATTTCGACAAACTATCAGAAAGACTTGTAGTTGCATTTGAACAAGAGTAAGATAGGCAAGTGGCTTGTTATGTAAGCTACAATAAAGAGACCAGCAATTGATCACCTACACGGATATGTATGCCGTTTATTTTCCCATGAGCTCATACAAGCTATTAATGGTCTGGATCCTCAAACCAAAAGTATCCAAATTCAACAAAATGTCCATTGGATTACTAGGCCGTTTATTAACATGTCTCTTAGATTACTAGACCGTTTATTAACATGTCTCTTAGATTACTAGACATGAAATTGTCCTTTGAGAACCTCACAAACCAAAACTATATATGCAGCCCTGCGGATACAAATATTTTTTCAAGCTCTGTGGAAATCACTGGCTACCAAACAGTAGAGAGAATCAGGGCAAGCTGTCACGGTATGATGAATCCAAAGTTCGGTAAGCCAGTACTAAGAGAACCAGCAGAGAGAATGCAAGTGCACTTTCAAAGGAGAAAGAGACTACAGAATAAATTAAAAAAGATCACGTCATTATCTTATCCTTACCTCGGGAAGCCTGGAAACGATAGGGAGGATCTTGAATTCAGAGAAAAGCAGATAAAATTTCCATGAAGCAGGAATCAAGAGTTCAAGAGAACCCAACTCTGACGCCTAGTTCCTTGATCCCAGCACCGAAGGGTACAGAATTTTGACTGGAAGAACAGCAGGGACCGCGTGGAGCTCACTGGGGAGTAGGGACAAACCCCACCTTATGTCCCCAATCAGGAAATCACCACACTTCCAGCTCCTGCACCAGAACAGAAAGAAGAAATTATGGCAGACCCAGTCCCCACAAAGCATCAAAGTACAGAGCCCACGGTTCAGCAACCACAAAAAGACATCAGCTACCAAACTAACTTGAGTACCGGTGAAGCTAGTAAAGTAATACAGGAACAAGCTAAGAAGACCACTGTAATTCAAGTAAAAGAAGAAGAGCAGAAGACTGACCAATTCAGAGCCTGCGAATTCAGCAAAGATCGCCCTGCTTGGCTGCTTCTTGCTCTCAGAATCTTGGTTTCCCCTTTTGAAAGATCCAATAGATAATCTTGGTTTTCTTGCAGCAGAAAGGCCGGCCGGCCGGCCGCAGATAGACGAAACGGGGAGGCGACAGAAAAGAAGCTCGACGAAACGGGGAGAAATGATGAAGAAAAGAAGCGACGAAAGCGTGACATGGACGGGAAGCGGAGGTGCAGGTAGAGGGTGAGTCCAAGAGGGAGAAGAAAAAAAAACGAGTTGAGGTTGACATCTCTCTGTTCAATCCCACCGTCACTCGCCCACCGCCCCCCGCGTCGCTGTCGCGGCGACGTCGACACCCAACGCGCGGGGCCGGTGGGAGGGGGAGGGGGGAGGAGGAGGCCCACGTGGGGCTGAGGCTGGCGAGGAGGCGCGGCGACGTCTCGCGCACGCATTCCGTCGAGCGCCCTGCCTGCGCGCGCAGGCAATTCCCTGGGCAGTTGGCTCGGGCGGACCTTGGAGCGGGCGGGTGAGGGGTGACGGGAGCTGGAGAGAGGAGCGAAGACGGGGGAGTGGGGTGCGAGGTCGCTACCAGAGTCAATGGCAGTGCTGGCCAGGCTGTTTTCACACCAAAGCCCTTTATGTTTATGGTTTTATAAATTTAATTGTTGGTAGTTTTGCACTGATCCATCTATGCTTTGAGAGAAGTAAACTTAATTACACAAGGTCCCTAAAGATTGCACTCAGTAGATATTTCAGTGTGCACACAATGGCCCCGTTCGCTTGTCTTAAAAATGGCTTGTTCGGCTTCTTTTTTCAGCCGGAACAGTATTTTTCTCTCACAACAATTCAGCCGGAACAGTGTTTTTCAGCCAGTTTCAGCCAAGTTTCAGACCAGCGAACGGGGCCAATGTGCAAGGAACACTCCATGCCTAAGCAACACAATGGACATCAAGACCTAGAGGTGACGCTAGATGCTTCCAGAGAATATGATTCTCAAACATGTACAAATTCATTAAGTTCACGTCATATACTTGATTAATACAATGTATATATTCTAATGTGCTATGACTATTTTGTTCCAACGAAATTTGGTCTTAATTGACATTTCGATTGCTTTCTTCGGTCTTTTTTAACTTGGGTCTTTAGAAATTTAGAGTAAAAATTAGCATAGAGAATACATCTAGCTACAAACTCCACCACCTATCCTCTGTTATGGTGTTACGGTGCTTACACCAAACACTAACACCTCACAGTTTATTAAGCTATTGTTTTGTTTTATTGGTTGGTTGTTCATACTTGATACATTCCTATTGCCCATTCTATACACAAATTTGCTTAGGAGTCATTACATAAAAAAATTTACTTGAAATCTCTTAATTTGTTCTACAATATCAACATACTTTTCTACATAACCGATAAATAGACACATTTGTTTGTATAACTTTGCTACAAAGATGGTTTTGGTTTTGTACCAGACGGTTTGTATGGTTGTTCTACTTTGTCTAACTCAACTAGTTATTTCTATCCTTTCTGCATATTCATGTCTTTTATTTTTTGTGTGATGGAAGATTTTATTAAAATTTTCAAGAACATATATTAAGTTGATACAAAGTCTTCGAAGGAAAATTAGATATGCACATCCTATAAATTGCTCAAGTAAAATTAGACCTACTCTTACTTTTCATTGCTCGCATCTCACCATCCTACTTTCTTTCTTTAAGTACATGCAAGGCCGACGTCTCCTTTACATGAGAATGCACAACCAATATTTTCCTTCTCTAACCGTTTAATGTGCTTGTACTTTGAGTTTGCCAGGAGATCATTGCTTGCACTTCTCCGAAAAACTATCATCTTCTAGTGATACTCAGGCTCTGTTCGTTTCTCTTATAATCCATCTTTTTTAGCTTGTTTTTTCAGCCGGAACAGTGTTTTTCTCTCATAACAAATCAGCCGAAACAGTGTTTCGACTTGTTTTTTCAGCGAAGCGAACGAGGCCTCAGTGCTTCGATAAACCCAAGCTCAGGGGCTGAGGTTAGTGTAGATTAAAGTGGGGCATGGCCCCTCTAACCTAGAAAGTTTATTAAAAGCACTTGATTCCACCACCTAAGTGCTGATGAATTGCAATCTAGCCCTCTATATTAGTAACTCAAGTTTGATTGGCCCCATCTCAGTTTTGCTTTACGCTCCGTCACCGCTGATTTTTTTTTTTAATTTTAACTTTTTTTTAAACTAATTTTAAATCTAACACGTCCGATTTTTTTAAACTAACACTTTTTCCCGCGCCTATTGCCCTGGCGTGGCCAAATGCCTGTGCCGCGCCATGCATGGTGGTGCGACACAGGACTGACGTAGCGGCGACCAGGAGCGATGACCACTGACGGGGCAGGGCCTACCGCGCCACCTATCTTGACGCAACAGTGCCGCGCCAGGGGGTCATGGCGCGGCTGGGCCAAATAAAACCCCGCAGCCAGTCATGACAGCCTAAGCCGCAAGCCTGCCCGCCGCGCCCGCCGCCAACCCGGCGGTACCTGGACGGTTTAATCGGAACGCGTCGCGCCGATGGTGGGAGTTGTTGTAAGTATTGTTTGGCGTAAAATGAATAGTGAATTTGTTTCTATATTTTGTTAAATTTTTTCAAGGCCGAATGGAGAAATTGATAAGGCAATTGATATTTTTTCCGTCTTTCATAATACGGTTAAACACCATGTTAACTAATCGATTACGAAAAATTGGATCGGATTGAAATGAATATTTTTTGAAAGCCATTTTTTGAACTAGTTGCTACTTAATCTCGCAAGCAGTGATGTCGTGATGCATTGAAACGAATATGAAGCAAATAATATAAGTTGACAAGCTGCCACATAAGTTTGACTTAAGTTCGATATAGCATAACCAAATAAGCCTGCAAGTTTTGGACCCCAATAATAGTTCGACCTAACAAACTAAGACCCAGGAGTGTAAGGATTTCTCGGACGCCTATGTCTCTTCGGATTTGTTGGCAACACATTGGGAGTGTAGCCAACGTCGGTGCGGTCGCGTCGCCGGTGCGTATGGCTCGTACCCTGCAAGTATGTGATATACACGATTACTTAGAATTCTTTGTGATCGTTAGTTCATGTAGCCTACGTATTTAAAGAAACTATCTTTGTTAGTACATGTGATGCTCCTTGGGTGTTAAGCGGGGCACCACCTAGCTGAGACATGCCGATCTCGTCCTGCGGCCAATCTTCCCACTCCTCGTCGTCCTCGATTGCAGGGTTCTTTCCAGCGCTATAATGTGGTGGTGTACGCACTGCGGAAGTGGCACCTGTCATCAGCTGAGAAGAGCCGGCTGGTGTCCTGAAAGAGGCTGAAGACGTACCACCCGACTGTGCTGGGAGTGGCGGTTCCTCATAAGGAGTATCCATGCAGCTCAACTTTTGAGCTAGCTTCCTGCAGCCCTTCTTCACCTTCTGCATAAATAGACATTAAAGTTAGCGCATAGTTATCGATACGTCCATGCCAGGACAGCGCTGCCGCAGTTGTACGCCGCTATGTTCTCCCACGGCTGACGTAGTATGTCAAGGAAGATCCAGCTGATGGCGTTGCCCGATGCGTCTGAAAAGAGGAAAGCACCAAGAAAGTGTCAAAGCCACACTCGAGCGAACATGTCGATCTGAGCCTTCTCAGCCTATGGGTCCAAGTAATCAAAGCGCTCCGTGATCCAGAACGACAAAACACCAGAAGTTTTCCTAAAATTTACCAAAGAAAATAAGACCCGATGGCTGCAGGAAAGCGATGCAAATATTAAATAGGCTTGAATTTCTCACTTATTTTTCTTGGAAGCCTCGTTGTTCGGTGGAACAAAGCCAGTAAACTGAGCCACCAACTCCCTTTAGTGATCATTGTCAACTATCTCTGTCACTGGAAGTCCCCCCAACCGAAGGCCTAAAATAGCCTTCACGTCCTGCAACGTCAAGGTCATCTCGCCACAAGGTAGGTGAAACGTGTGGGTCTCAGACCTCCACCTGTTATAAGAATAGAACGACTGTTAGTTGCCTTAAATTTGTTATAAAAAAATTTACGTACAAAGAATGCACTCGCACCTGTCTACAGCCGCGGTAAGTAGTGCTGGGTCAAGGAGCGGAAGACCGTGGTTGACAACATGGATAAGCTCGAGGAAGCCGGCACGCCGTATGTACGGCACGTAACGCTCGTCCCACTGGTGCGCCTTGGTGTGTGTGCGGGGCCTCAGAGGAGGCAAGACCACCTCTGCGTCGTTGTCACTTAAGATGTGTGCTCGGTGCTGGTCATCGTACTACACCTCAAGAATGGGGTACAACGGGTGCTGCATGGGATGGACCATCCTGTTACAAATTGATAAACAAAGCGTTAGAGTACTCAAATTAACAAAATTCAAATTAACATTATATAGCATTGCAAAGTAAAATATTCACTCTAACCCAAAATAAATCGGCACAAGGATAGGATAAACAAGCACGCAAAAGAGGTAAAGCCCGATGGTCATGTGCTAGGGACGTGGATAGAGGCTAGAGATCATAGTACGACAAAACCAACCAAGAAGCGAGGGAGCCAGTTACGCTCAGCGTTACGGCCACGGTGGGATGAACCTACGATCGAAATGTTCGAATGGAATACGACCCCTCGACCGGCTCGCTACAATCCCTAACTAAATAACTAACTATAAACTAAATAATAACCGAATCTACCAGTGACAACCGCATCGCTACAATCCCTAACTAAATCAATAACTACAAACTAAATAACAAATACCTAATCAATCCCTAAACCCAAAATCCTAACCTAAAAACTAAAAACTACATACGCATATCACAAACTAATTATGCTAAAACAATAATAATCATAATAACATTAAATCGAGAGGGAGGTACCTTAGGAGCGGGCGGCCTTGACGCACCGAGGTTCGTGGCGCGGCCGGCGCGGGTGCTGCCAGGGTGAGGGCCACCCGAGTGGCCGGGCGAGGGCGCTGGAGGCGGGCGCGGGCAGGCGCGGGCGCTGGAGGCGGGCGATGGCCGGCGGCGGGGCGCGTCGGCTGACTGGCGGCGCGGACGGGCGGGCAGGGGTGCGTGTGGCCAAGAGCTCGGCCGCGGGGTTTTATTTGGCCCAGACGCGCCATGATCCCTGGCGCGACACTGCCGCGCCAAGATGGGTGGCGCGGCAGGCCCTACCCTGTCAGCGGTCATCGCTCCTGGTCGCCGCCATGTTAGCCCTGTGCCGCGCCACCATGCATGGCGCGGCACAGGCATTTGGCCGCGCTAGGGCAATAGGCGCGGCCAAAAGTATTAGTTTAAAAAAAATTGGACATGTTAGATTTAAAATTAGTTTTGAAAAAAGGTTAAAATTAAAAAAAATCTCACCGCCCAAGCTATCATAGATCCTAAACAACTCACAGAAGCTTGCAAAATATATGCTGGTGCAAAATTGCAGATAGAGCAAGCAAGACATTTAAAATGGAAAGAAATAGTTGTTTTTCTTCTAACTTGCGTTCATGGGATCTGAACATGCATTGACACTCACCCAAAATAATTGAGTATTCTCCCTTCGTACAAAAATACAGACCCTCAGCGATTAATCTAATGATATTTATTATGCACTATAAATATTAATAATCATTTATATATATTTGTTCAAAGTTAAAAATGTTTTTACGAAGTGAGAATGACACTTTGCGGGAGAGAGAAAGTATATGAGTATTGTAATTATATAGAATGTTTAAAAGTACCTATCTGAGTTCATATTATTTGTACTAGGAAAAGATTGTTAATCTAGTACCAATTTTGAGCCCAATTTGGTCACAGTGACAATGCAACAATACAATAGGTCTCGAGGTGTTTCGTCCAAAGGAAAAAGGTTGACGGTTGAGTCACCGGTACGCCAAAAGAGACCTGGAGGTGCACCGTGCACCGACTTTTAATTCGGAGCGAGTAAACGCGTTGCACTTAATTAATTATTATTAGGTGAGTCACTATTGCTTAGTGCTTACTGCCTCTTCTTCTTTTGTTAGGCGTAGTTGCACTAGGAAAATAAATAAAAGGAACAAAAAGTACAAAGAATGGCATGTTCTCCAACAATTAGCCCATGAGGATGGTCCTGTTCGTTTCTCTTATAATCCATTTTTTTCAGTTTGTTTTTCAGTTTATTTAAAAGGAACAAAAAGTAGAAAGAATGGCATGTTCTCGAACAATTAGCCCACAGGGGCCGGCCCTATTCGCTTCTCTTATAATCCATCTTTTTCAGTTTGTTTTTTTAGCTAAAACAGTATTTTTTCTCATAACAAATCAGCAGGAACAATGTTTCAGCGAAGCGAACATGGCCGATGTGTTCTGAAATCTTATCCTGCCTCCAAAAGCTGACCAGAAATCTTACCATAGGAATCATACCTCCGAAAGCCGTACGTAGCCGACCAGCCAGCGTACCACACGTGAAAATACACGTGAAAATCTCGAACTCCAACCCGCAGTCCAAACCTCATCTCATCTCATATTTTTTAAAAAGCCCTCTAACTTTACCGAAATCTACCCTCAATCCAAACCTCTTAAATAGGCCGGCCTACCTCTCGCTCGGACCTGTATAGCGTCGAACTGGGTAATCGCGGGTTGCCCGTACCCGACAAACTGCGGGCTTCATCAGCTGAGTAGTGTTTGCCTTGTCTTTATAGAGTGCGCGTAGCTTCAGCTGTGCATGATTGAGCGAGGTGGGACTAATGTGCTTGCTGCCAACGAAGCGCTAGCACTAGAGCCTGAAGAACAAACCATTCCAGCAGTTGGGCCCAGGTGGCCAAGCCGGCCCATAACAGGATCGGTGGCTCAAAGCAGTTTGGCCTCCAAGCAAGATGAGAGTAGCGGCTTGTTCTTTAGTTATACTAAAGGCTACAAACTGAGCATTACTAGTCATCATTTGACCCACTTGGTGAAGTATACAAAGCCCCATTTGTTCTCCAAGTCTCAATCAAATCTCTATTAGATGCATTTTCCATAAGCTTGGAAATTCGTTTATTATGTAGTACAATAAGTGGTCATTTCCCATGATATCTACGGCTGCTCTATATTAAGCATGAGCAGTTAAACCATAAATGACGTTTTTCTATTTTCCTGTGAATTTATTATTTATCTAAAACGGTTGAAATTTTGTAAAGAACATAATAAAACAAATAAAAATTAAAAAAATGCCAAACCAAGTTCGTTGAACTCTACACAACTAGCACTGCACTGTAAACATATAACATCATATATTTTAGTGTAATTTTTTGCTATTAATGTGGATCTAGATTTCTAATAGAGTTAGTTTCTTTATTCAAATTGCTATGAGATTTTTATGGTAGCTTACCCATAACACGCATAAAATAAAACGATTGAGAGATTATCCTGCTGCAATCAGAGATCCAAAGAAAAATCGTGCCCTGCTGTGTCAACTCGCCGGTGGGCTCTGGCGTGCGGCAAGCCCGACCTCGCTGTGCTGCGAGAGAATTCGAGAGCTTTCGGATGGACGAGGAAGCATATGCGAGCGTCGAGTCGGAGCAATCTCCGCCTACTCAGCCCACGACTCATTTTTTTGCGCCGCCTGGTTTCTTCCCTTCCTCACCAATCGTCACCCTGGACCGCGCAGAAGCTCCATCGATGAAAGTCGACTTTCTCCTAATAATATTCATGTTTTGACTTCAAATTAAGTAAATCTCAAAATAAAAATGCTTACACTGAATTTGACTTCTACGCAACTACTAGCAGCTCCATAACGCTGCTGGCCCGCGCGGCTCACGCGGCAAAGCCGCGCGATGTTTTCTAGTACTACAGTAATCATCATTCCTTGCTGCAACATTCCATCGTAGCAAGCCATGTTAATTTGCAGAATACTGAAGTAACCGCCAGTTAAAACCCCTCCTGGGCCTGGGACCTGGGTGAATCCTGTTTACACCATATTTCACACCCGTACAATTTTAATTTGTCTCCATATATCTTCAAAGAAAGTTACCCTTCTACAGTAGTGCTCCTATAATGACCCTGTTCGTTTGTTGGTTTCAGTCAGGCTTATTCAACCAGCCAACACTGTTTTTCTTTCACAACAAACCAGCACCAGCCAGCCCAAACCAGCCCAGAAACCAACCAGCGAACACGCCGAATATGGTATCTCTGCCATGTCAACTGCTGACATTAGTCAGCATCACCGTCACTGCGTACTCTGAGACAAAGATGCGCTTTCACAGGCTTGTGGTCGGAGCTCCGAACACAGTCGAGGGATTCATATGAGCTCAAGACTGCATCCAAGCCTGAAGAATGGCCAACCTTGAACAGTATCCTGTCTGTCCAAGAAGGCACTCGTATCTGAACAAGTGAAGATCGCAAGCACAAAGCGTCAGGTTTCAGAAGCCTCCATTGGTTCTTATTCATATCTGCAAGCTGGGATCTGCAAGTGATGTTAGTTTAATCAAGATACCTTAGAGCTTGTGTCGTAGATGCTGCTCCCGACGTCATATTTGTACGTCGGCTTAAACGACAGGGTCCCTTCGCAGTACCCGTTGAACACTTCGCCCTTCTCAGCTTCTTGCAGAAGCTGGTCTTTGCCTCTTAGCTTCTGATGAAAGAACAAAAGAATTAAAAAAAAACATGAGACACTGATTACAGTACAAAAATAGTGACTGATGTCAACAAGCACTTACACTCTGACGGTTCTCCTCAATCATCTTCCTTGCAGGTATCGAGCTTATTCCTTCGAGTCTATAGTTGAGATCGCCGAGCCACACTGTTATGTCGGCAGACTGGGCGTATGGTGTGCCATACTTGGAGAAGAGTGATTGTGAAATATGCTGGAATTCTGAGTTCCTCTTCTCCACCTTGTGTTCATGAGCTGCACTTTAATTACATACACCTTGTTACTTTGAAACGGCACTTGGTTAAAGCTAACGGCTATGTCACCGCTACACTGATGAAAGCATAAACCAAGAGTTGAAGATCAAACCTGCAAGATGGCAGGACACAAAAACCATCCGGATCCCACTGAAGTTGATGTACATGGCCACTGCTCCTTTCTTTCTCCCAATGATACCCCCGCAACCTCCAACCGCATGTTTGTCCACCTTCATCTCTATCCAAAATGAAGAAATAAACAGATTAATTTAACTGACGAAGAAAGATGTAGTTGGCACTATAAGCAATCAAATATTTTTGGGATAATAAACAGATATAGAAAGGATAAACAAGGTTCACAATCACCTCTGATGTACTTCTCCGAACTCCTCGATCCAAAAAGAAGCATCTGAAGAGATTGCATGCTCTTCTGACCCAATAGCCTGAAATTTCAAGGGCATCAAACTTTTTTAGAATATTGTGAAAAGCTGTGAGAAGTTCAATGGAATGGAAGAGACGAGAGTAGAGATCTACTAGTTCCTTACACGTGTGTCTCTGCCAAAGCCTCTTGCAGAACTTGCGAAACATCTGATTTTGGTGCTTCTTGCAGCCCAACAACTAGCAAATCGAACTTTCTGTTGGAGCTCACCAATTTCGTTACATCCTCCACAGCCATCTTCACCAACACAACACATATCAAGTCAATGTAAACTGCACTAAAAAAATTCAAAATTCATTGTGAATTGCTTAATCATCATCGAGGGGAAATGGATGGAGTCACAAATATATCAACCTTGCTATTCATGTTCCATGTGATGATGCAAACGCAGAGCACAGAGTTAGTGGTGAATTCACATGCTTTCTGAATTGGAATTGTCTTTATTCCTTCATGAGTTCCATCCTCATCGATCGAAACCATGCCATTATTGAGTAGCTTGCTTCCCCTGCGATGTTTATGCGTGTATCAATGATGAAATGCAAAAGAATCATACCAATTAAAAAGAAACGCTTACAAAGTTCAGAGATGAGATACCCTTTTGGAAGAGTAAAGCTGCTGCAGTTGCCCATGCCGACTCAATGAAACTGAACCCTTGTTTCTGATCATCTAACATGGAGAAGATAACAAAGGAGCCCTTTTTATACAACTGTATTCTGGAAGGTCAAGGGTTCCAGCCACAAGGAGAACCAATCTGATTTGGATATCGATACTGTTAGCCCTCAAATTTCTTTGAGCGTTCATTGGTATCTTCCATGTGCTCTAAAAATTTTTTCAACACGTTACGAAACAGCGACAAGTGGAACACCCAAGAACCAACCATTTGGGCCAGCTGGATTTGATAGTTAGGTACGGAGTACTGCATAGCTTTGATGTGACAATGATTGAGATCTCATTTGTCTTCCCAGTTCCCATCTTTAGAAGGCGGCTACAGCAGTCCAGGTATTATTAGGGGAAATGTGAAAGAGACTGCATAGGTCCCAGTCCCAGTCCCAGCCAGAGCAAATAAAATGGTTTTATACGCATCAGCGTCCTTGAGAAGATCCTTCCAAATCCCAATGCCAACGGAATCGTATTGTGTTGTGGCCACGAGAGTGCCAGGATGGCATCAGCCATCAGGGCACATGGCAACAAATTAACCGCAGTGCCCGGCTGGCCGGCTCCAACCTCCGGAAAATCTGCCACATGCTGCACGCGTAGCTCGAAGTCTGAAACGATCCACTCTCCGTTGAATTTTGAAAACAAAGAAAAGAATCGAGCAGAGACTCACCGGGGCGGGGGGTGGGGGGCGGACGGAGAGTAGAACAGCCCGCAGCAGGAGCACCGGCTCCCCGCGGCCGTGGCGCGGGGAGCAATCGCCGGCCTCGCATGCTCGCCCCACTCCCCACGTCCTCTCCTCCTCCTGCTTCTCATTTGGGGCATCTTTGGCAGGGCTTTTTCTTTCGCTTCTCCACTGGCTCAATCATCCTCCTAGTCCTAGCTTCTCATTTAGGGCCTCTTTGGCAGTGTTTTTTCTTTCTGTTCTCCACTGACTCTATCAGAAGCCCTGCAAAACACATGTTTGTTTGGGTTGTTCTAGGAACATTTTATTTACATTGACATAGGTTCAGTGCTACTCCGTATAAGCAGAATAGTCCCAATAATTAAACAAAAAAAAAGTGCAGAACAACGACTTGTCTTTGCGTGTTTGCTTGAAATGGAGGAGAACATCGGAGTGAGTTTTTTTAGTCTGCCTGTGTGTTCGAGAGCTGAACGGTAATTCGGTCGGCATTCTATAAAATGGGATACCAACCGTGTTTGTATCTAAACAAAACAAAGATGGCCTCCTCCTCCAGCAGGGGCACTATCCACGTCGCCCAAAATAGCCTCGTCCATCCGATCAGCTACAAACGGCAGGGGGCTCCCGATGGCCAGATGGGCCACGTCGCCCGAAAACCTTCTGCTTTCTCCAATAAATTGGCCCCTCCCTTCTCAGCAAAAAAAAAAAAAAACCATCCGCTCGTCTCTCCTCCCCACCCCGTCGCTCCTCCGGCACCTGACGCGGCGGTACCTGCGGCGGCGGCGCCGCCCACTGCCGCCCTTCCCCTCTCTCCTTCCCTCTCCTCCAGCGTTGCGGCATGCTGGACGGGTCAGACTTCGGCCTCGTCATCGCGCGGTGGCTACGGCGTCGGCGCCCTCCACGCAAAACTCTAGGTGCCTCTTTCCGGCCGCTGCCGGCTCTTCCTCTCTTCCTCTCCCTCTCCCTCTCTCTCCTGGGGTGCCAGCGCTGCAGCAGGCCCCGACCGCGCCAGCTTCCCTGCGTCGCGCGCGTCCATGGGCCCTAGCGGCGGGCGAGGCGAGACCGGCCGGCCATGGCGTCACGCCCCTACCCATGCCGGCGTCGAGCCTCCCCGGCTTCGTTGCGGCCGTCGGCCGGGCCTCGCTGCTGGGAGCAACCGGTGCGCTCTCCTTTGCGCACCCTCTCTCTTCTCCCGATGCGGCTTCCTATGGTGGGCGCCCCAGGTGCTGGTCGGCCTTGGCGGTGCCGCGGTTAGCACGCAGCACTCTCAGGTGTTCCCGTTTCCTCTTATTCTCTAATTTTGCTTTTGTCTCCATGATTTCTCACCATATTGCCATGAATACATTCTCTAGGGTTTGGCCTATGCCTACTGCTGTGATGTTTGCCTGCTTACAGTGTATCAAACCTGCTATCTGTCCTTGGAATTTGTTTTCACTTATATATACATCTATTTTTACCCTGATGCTCGGTGCACGTGATGGAAATATTTTTTTTGCTGTATGGCCTGTGATGAAAATGAACTCTTCTTTAACCTTACAAATGCGAAGCCCTCCCTGGGATTTGAGATCTTTTGTTTCGTTTATGTCGAAGCTACTGTTTTTAGCTTGGTGCTCCATGCACGTGATGGAAATATTTTTCCCCGTATGGCCTGTGATGAAAATGAACTCGGCGGCCAGCCCATCCACGTCTCCTAGAATTCTTTCATTGGACCGCTTCAGCGACATGTCACCGCCTGCTTTCCTGATTGGTACACCTTGCCCATCAAGATCCTGTGAGAGACTTGCCATTTTCCATTTACTTTGGTGCCTTGATACTCCAGGATCATGGTTAAATGATGATTCATAGATTTTTGAGGCCGCTACAATTTGTCAAGGTTTCCTTCATCATATTATCTGCGGCCTTTGCCTTGCACCCTGTTTTTTCGCCTTTGTGGTTGTGCCTGTGCCCATGATCATGGTTAAATGATGATTCATATATTTCTGAGGCCTCTAAAATTTGTAAAGGTTTCCTTCATGATATTATCTGGGGCCATTACCTTGCACCCTGTTTTTTCGTCTTTATGGTTGTGCTTGTGCTTTATGTACCTCCTCCAGTTCCTCCTTCATTCCATCTTCTCCTTTGTGCAGGTGAATGAGCAAGAGATGCTTCAGGCCCGTGGTGCACGCATGGAGCTGGACACACATGCCTAACCATCTAAGGGTTTGATGATCTACACATATAACTGATTTGCAGTACTGACTTGATTTTATATAGCTTTCAGTTTCATTCAATGAAATTGGCCACATCTATTGTTGTGTTGTCGTCTCAGTAAAAGTTCTATTTTCCTGTTGGTGTGTCAAACTTAATATTTTTGGATGAGCTAAAAGTTCTCCGCATATGATACAAATTCTTGAGAATATATGGTTAGCATGGGCTATAACAAATTTATTTATACATGCTTATGAAGAGTAGACTGATCTACTAATTAGTTTTCTCCTAGCAGAGATCAACAATAATGCACTTACACATTCTGTGACGCGGTTATATAAATGTTTTGTCAAAAAAATTAGCCTGAGTCTGGTCCTATTCATTTGTGCAGCTCTGTGCAATTGATTTTTTTCTGCTACATCGGGGTTACTAATTTGATATAGTTTTGGATTTATGATTAGTTTTGGGTTCATTTTCACCCGGTCGTCGCATTATCTGTTGTTATGTAAGGTTTTCTCACATGCTGTGCTAAACAGAGAATACATATCGCTAGATGACAATGTTCCTGAATAGCAAATAGTGAAGAATTATACCATCGCTTTCCTGTCCTCAGGTTTTTGCTGCTATGAATACGGTGCACTCCTATGAACATGTTAGATTCGTACGGTGCGTTCTTCGAAGTTTCAGTTTACATATGTTCACAGACCACCACTTCATACATGCATGTTTTTATCGCTAAAGAGATATATAGCCAAATTTGCTTAAAAAGGAATGTGTTAATTTCTAATAGTGATATGAGTGCAACAAACACATGCATCAATTTTTTCCATACTCTATTTTTGATATATTATGGACAATTATTGCTATTTATTTAGAACTACGTCTTTGTGGTTACAAGTAGAAAAAAAATTCTATATATATTCCTTACAACTACATCTTCAATAGTTCCAACTTAGTCTACTTGATTTGCACTGGAGCATTACTTTGTTCTCATGCTTGCTGCGTTCAGGCATGCATATGTTACTTCTTCCGATCATTGGGTGCTTAATGTATGTTTCCTGCACAGCCAAACTTTCAGTATGTTCGTGTGAAATTTGTCCTTACATATTTTGGGTGCTTTTCTCATTATTTTGCTTGGCATCTCTTTGATTTTACAGGCTGCAATTTAATTTGTGAATACATAACAGAATGCTGCACTGAATGGGTGCATTCACAACCTCTATAAACTAAGTGGGCGCCTCAGAGTATTGCTCTTCAAACACCATGGGCCAATGTATCCACTTTGCGTCTTCACCTTATCCTTTCTGAGGTAACTATCGATCCTCTTGCAATCCTTTGGACTGATAACAAACTGCAATAATAGGGGGTACAAGTACTCTCCAATTTTTATCCCTGCACACTCATTTTCTTTCTATGCTTGCTCTAGGTCATGCGCTCCAGATCCAAATTTGAGACTATCATGTATGTAGATTGAGACACTACTATATAGTCTGTAGCTTTCTTCATATTAGATTAAGTTTTTTTTTGCTATCCATCAAAGCAATGACATTCCGATAAGTCATTTTAGATTAACCTAATGAACATGACCTTATTCCACTAAATTCATTGTTCTTTTTAAATGGGAAAGCTGCAGACTATATATTGTCCATAACAGATCCATTCGTTTTCTTGCAATGGGAACACATGTGTGTCTTCGATTGGCAAAATATGTTGTTCTTTCCCTAAATTTGATCCTTGTTTATGACGGCACACCTGATTGTTCCCATTAATCCCCATCCCCATCTCCATATTTGTTTTCCATATCCATACATCTGTAAATGGAAAACAGCTCTGTAAATACAATGCTCTGTTTTATTTCTTTCTCCCTAAGATTTTGATTTGATTATGCCTCTGATCCCTTTAATTCATTTTTTCTAGGTACATAATTATTTTTATTATACGTAGGGTTGCTGCTCTGGAAAAAAAACTCTCTTAAAGGTAGTGTTCTAGGTAGCAGTCACTATATTATTTGAGTATTTTGCTCAAGTAATTGCAGATATTTATTATGTTAATAATTAATATCAATATCATTACATGATTGCCTGCTAATTTATTATAGTTTCTAATACCAGTGTATGATTGCCTACTTACTTATTATATATAGTTATCCCCTCCCAAAAGAGGTTGGCAAGCCGATATTTATACATTTCCTTTTCCATTTTCTTTTGCACAAATTCCTTGTTTGAACCATGGCTTAGACCGCCAGTACACACTTCTACCTCTTTGATGATTCAATTCACCATCACAACTGAACTGGTTTGATGACAATCACATCACATTTGCCGGTGCCTAACATTTATCATCGCATCTTGGGCTTACCAATCTTTCAAAGCTCGGTTCTACCACGATGGTGTAAGGTTCACTTATTACAATGAGACCTACCGCTTGTGCTTTTAGTCATGCTGATAGACATGTCTATTGGTTAACCTTTGCTAAATACCTGTATTGTTAATCATGCTATATGCACTAACCCTAGCTATATATTGTCCAATTGCAGGTTCGGCCTCCTGAGGTCCGGAAGAAAGAGGAGGGGTTCGGCTATTTTTTGAGATATCATTTTGGTCAGTTCTTGTGACTCCTCTGCTTGTGAAGTGTTTGCACATTCTGTCCACTGCAATCAGATTAGAAACCAGCTGAATGGATTCTTATGTAAATTCTCCTATCTCCTGATTTGCAAAATGAATCATATTGTTTCAGAATTTTGCTTTATTTGTTGCAGCCCGATGTATAAACACTAACGTTGCCATGTTTCGTACGGTCCCCTACTCCATAGAAGGTATGATGCTACCTCCGAATAATGGTGCTCTATTTTTATAGTACAATTATTTTATATGCAATGATGTCAAAGCTTGATTCCTTTATAAAGCAATGGTCTCAAATCTTAAATGCATTTAGTTGTTGAGATAGAATAGAACGGATCAATGAAATTTAGTGATTTGACTATGTCCATGGCCAGTTGGTGCTTGGTAAAATCCATTACAAATTCCTCAATTATTTCTATGTGGTTTTGTTAGAAATTAAATTCACTTAATTACTTCTACCTATTTTTTAGCCTTTTTTGTTCATTTAGATTTCCTGCTTATCCAGTTCATTGCTGAGCCAACAAACATGATGTCAGATCTTTATCAGATTCGAAATGTAGAGTTTTCTTAATGACTGATACTGTAATGGTTACAAACCATAATTCAATTTTTTTTAGTTCAGCAACAGCAAGGATTCAATGCATGATTTAGGTTGCTCACAATTAACTTAATGTTTCGTCATGGCCAAAGTTGGATGAAAATTACAAAAGAATGATTTCGGGTTTATGCATCATTAATAGTCCATTCAGACGGAAGAAGCCTTCAGCTGGTATATGATGCCTATCGTTGCTCTGTTCGAAAATAATAAGTTTGTTACCACATTAAAGCTGATGTCTTCAAATCAGTGTTTTTAAAGTTTAGTGTTGTCATCTCTCATTGTTCTCATGTATATACAACGACATTGGTTGACAATGTCTAGGTATAAATAGTATATGAAAAAAATGATCCACTTAATAATGAGAGCCAGTACAAAATATTTTGCTAATGGGATTCGGATTTGCTAGGTGTTCTACTTGCAGCGTATTTGTACAGTGAAACTGGTCCAAGAATATTGAGGGAGCCATTTTAAAATCAATTCTGTTTTCACAATCCTATGACTAAAAAATGATGTCTTCACATGATTTGTTGGTCGTTCTATTACTGACCACACCCCAAACCTGATGATGTATCTATTTCTATTCATCTCTGTCTACTTTCTTGCAGGTCTGAAACAACTTCAACTAAGGTCTTGTGGAGCAACTAGATTAGAAAGTGAACTGGTGAGCTCATTTGCTTCTATAGACTGCTATAAGCGAATTTCTATTCCATTACATGATGTCCTATGGATCAACTATCCCATTAAATAATTTATTCAGCAATTATTATGTAGGCTGCCATAAGCAAATTTCTATTCTACAGCAAACTTCGCCTGGTTTATTTATAGGTTTGCATCTACCTTGCTATCCATTTACAGTAGGAATTTTGTAGCTATTTTTTATTGCAAAAAAGACCACGAGTTTACATCTCATGCTTGGGCATAATTAATAAGCCTGAAATCTATTTGTTATACCTGATTAGCTACTATGCAAAATCAGTAGGATGGTACCCTTGCTTATAGTCTTAGTTTGTGCCTTTCAAAGTAGCTATCTTGTCTACTTGCACAATTGCTTAATTTACATATTACATAAAATTTATTGTATATCCGGAACAATTGCTTAGTATACCTGAAACAAATGCTTCCACAACTTTCGCAAACAAATATTATTTTATGGATTTTATCTTGCTTAATAAAACTGATGGATTTTATCTTGCTTAATAAAACTACTTCTTCAGGACAACGGTTGAGGAGACAGTAAGGGTGCTAAATGGAGGCATGGGATCGTACACTCACGTGTAAGTTTTTACCTCTAATTTGTGTGCCCTTTAATTAGTGCTTGAGTTGACATCCCCTTTGATGAAATTATGTTCCACCCTTCATAAGAGTTGACACAGTGGAATGGTAGCTATTTTGATCCATGACTTTATGCTTGGCCCCCTCAAGATCCTGCCATGTACGCTTACACAAGATATCCAGGAGATGGAAATTACAAGCAACAGCCACCACAGCAGGTCCCTGCACAACAGGTAACCATGTTTCTAAAAGACCTACAACAACAGTTCAGTCGTGCAGTTGTGTTGCACTAAAATGGCTTGTTTCTCCCTTCGCAGTAAAAATAATGGAGACACAAGCAGAATTATTTGCAAAGCTGTCGTACTGTACTTGGGAGAACAACCTCAATGCGTTATTGGCACGAGAAACTCTCATTACCTTTTGAGCTGCTATATGTGTGTAACCTTTGCCACAACTATGATTCTCTAAACTGCTTTGCAGTCAATAGACTGACCCATTCAAGAAAGTTGCTGCTGTTAATAGCCTAAATTGCTTTTCGGAGTTTTTTTGCTGCAAGCTGAATTTGCTGCTTCTTTTTAGCATCATGAACCTGTACTTTACATTGAACACTTGGATCACTGTTCCGAGCTGCTGGTTCAAGTGTTTGGAAATTGTAACCTGTTGCACAGTGTCTTTGAATGACAATGTCTGCTGAGGTGCATCTTCTATCTGGAAGTTGATTTGCAATTTATATAGTACAATATAATTGCAACTGACTGTATCTTATAAACCTAAAGATATTCATTTGCGCTCGCGCGTGGGGGCGCGGCCTATGTATAATTAGAACTATGAACCTTGACTGTAATGTTCATGTGAATTATCTCGCAAATTGTTTCACTTCACACACAGAACCCACTCATGAAACCTCAATGGTCACCTATCTGGGCGCGCAGACTATACTGTTCGCATAAAAAAACGTAGCAACAAACTTTTACGTATTCCTTCCTCATGCAGCCCCTGTAACGCTAGCCTAAAAGCTTTGTTTCCTCGCGCGCGAGTGCGCGCGGTTTCTACTAGTGGTACACAAATCTCATCCTTCCATCGGTCTCCTGGATTTCACTCGTCGTACCAGCTATTCGTCTCTAAGCTCGTTGTACTAAAATTCTAACAGGGGCTTAAGCGTTTCTACTCATGTTTTAAAGTGAAATAGTGATTTTGCCATTTTTTTTAACTTTATGATTTTACTCCTGCGATTTCTAAACGAAGGCAGACTTTACCCCTGCTCTGTGAAGTCCCTCTAAATTTTGGATCAAAGTACAATTTTGCCCATACATTTTTACCTCTATTTTAATTTAATATTTGTGTTTTTACACATATTATGACACAGAAATTAATATCACACGACAAATTCTAAATCTAAACTTTAGAATTCAACCACATACACGATTCAACATTATTTTAAATTCATAATTTAATATTTAAATTCAAATTCAAAACTCAACAAAACATAGATCCGAATGCACCAAAAATTTCAGATAAAAATCGCAGTGAGGGCAACGCCACCTATCATCCCGATCTAATTTTTAACCACCACCCCAGTCTATTGGATACTTAGAACAGACGACTACAAGCACACCGGAAGGACGGACGCAAGCCCAGATGCGACGGACGGCGCACAATCCTAGTTCGGACGCAAGCATACAAATGGATGGATGGGCGGTGCCTCTGTGATCTCGGGGAAGATGGCCAGCACCGCGCGACAGGTTGATTCTGGTCAAGGCCGACCTCAGCAGTGGACAAGCACCAGCGTCGACGCAAAACCAACACCGACGCACGGAGGACAGCCCCTCCGCGAGCTTGGGGAAACTCTAGAGGCTGCGACGGGCCGATTCCATCCAGGGGCCCACGGCAGGCTCACCCGACGCCCGTGCCCTACGCGGCCGGCGCGCCCGACGCCTGTGCTGTACGCGGCCGACGTGTTCGACACTTGGCCCTGCGCGCCCGACACCCGGCCTTGCGCGGCCGCCGTGTTCGCAGTGCCCGAGGTTCGTGGCTGGCGCACCCAACGCCCGTGTCCTGCACGGCCGCCGCTCGTGCCCTGCTGCCTGCGCGCGACGCCCTGCTGCCTGATTAGGGTTTGCTCGATTGGGGAAAAGTGAGCTAGTCTGCCTCTAATGGGAGAAGGGATAAGATGGGGGCAGTGTGGTCTTTTCATGTGGGTTGCTTTTCTTTTTCTAATTTTTTCGTCATTTAATTCCTCAATATTTAACGGCGGCGCAAAGCATGGGTAAACGGCTGGTTCATTTCAAAATCGTAAGGGTAAAATCATAAAGTTAAAAAAATAAGATAAAATCATCATTGGACCCTAGAGTAGGGGTTGAAACACCATATTCCCATTCTAATAATATTATCACGAACGCAACGCGAAGCCTTCGCTGGACCAACTCAGTGGATTAGTCGGCTCGAGTAGCGCTTGTTCAAGGCATCTAATGTGGCTCTGTAACTGTGAATGCTGGCCAACTTCAACCCAGAACGCCAGAACGCGGGCATTTTACAAGGACAACAGTTTTCTGCATGGCTGCATCCTTCACTGTGATACCAGCGATCACCTCAGAGCACTGCCAGCTTCATCTCGTGGCTATAATCAAGCAGTGCCTAAGAATAGCTTGAAACATAACAAAGTCAAGCCCAGATAAGTCATACACAGGCCAAGCATTCACAGATCAAAAGGACGATGGCAATTGAGCTCCGAACATGATTGAATGATAACATCACTGCAAATCCACCAATGCAGGCAAGTCTAGAACATACAGATAGGCAAAATGCAATACTGGTGGCAGCACAAGCCAGTTACTACACCATTGTCACTAATTTGGAAGAACAAAGAAACTTAAGCAGCACTGGGGTCACTGACTCCATATTACTTTGCAGTATTCTCAAACTGACGGTAGCCTTTGTAGAACCTGGCAGAAACAAGAAATATATCAGTAAGTGGTGTACTGCAATCACGATAAAGAACTTTTTAAATAAATAAAGGGGAAAAAACAAACGATCCACGTACTCCCTCCGTCCCAAAAAGACTGTTCCCAAAAAAATGCTAAAGTTAGGATACATGGACCCACTTATAAAAAAAGGAGTCTTTTTCCATCTTCTATGCTCATGCACGAGAACTCCAGAAGTGCCGCTCGGTAAATTAAAAAAAAAGAAAAAATCCGCAACCTTCTCGTCTACTCCTTCCTCTCTACCGCATCTGTACTATTCGCTCCAGCCTCCAGGCCTTAAGGCGACAGCGGCGACAATCTCTCCGTTGAAGGGCCTGTAGTGGTGGCCACCAACGAGACTGCCGGGGACGATCTGCCCACGCCCGCGGAGGGTTATCCGGTGTTGGCTTCCAAAGTGGAGGCCGCAGAGAGAAGCGGGGAGACCGACGGGGCAACGACTCCTTGATTCGGCTGCCACATGGCCCGGCGGCGTGACTACAATGGTGGAGGCTGACGGCACGAGGAGGAGCAAGGAGGGCGGCGGAGGGTGCGTGGACGGCGTCTGGATGCGGCCGCTGCATGTGTCGACGTCGTGGCGCCTAGATCTGACCGCTGCGTAGCCCGGCGCCTCAACTGCGACAATGGAAGCGGTGAAGGGCGGAGAGCCTGACGCCGCGGCTATGACGCTTGAGGCCGGCAGCGCGGGGGAGGAGCCTGGCGGTGGTTGGTGGCGTGGGGAGGGGAGAAGGACCAAGAAGCAGCCAGGACCAGGAACCTTCTAGACCGAGGCGAGAGAGTTGGATTTAGACTAAACTTTACAGGGGCATTATTGTAATTTTACCTCAGTCTTGGTATTCGCGCCCGGTCCTAGAATCGCATTTTTTTTGGGACAGAGGGTACAACTGTGTGGCAAAAAACACTATATAAACCAACAGCATATTCATCATTTACTATACAATGAAACTATATAAACTTTTAGTCAATTTTTAATTCTAAAAACAGAGCAAGAGAAAACTGCCCCAACTAAACATTATCCTGGTTTACCTGCAAATTCCAACCAGGACAAAAACATTAATGCAAAAGAACAAAACAAAGCCAATTCCATGATCCGGGCAGGGAAGGCGGCTGAATCACAAAACAGGTTTATGTTGCCAGTTGGCACTTGGCAGAATATTTGAGCAACCCAGCGAGTTTAAATGCCAAGCCAACAGGTTACAAGTTATACTTCATCTGATGAAAAACACAAGTCCATTATCGACAAGGTCTACAATGTGATACTGACTATCAGTATCTATTAAAAACTTAAAATATATCTTCCTTACATAGAAAAGAGTTGTATATTAAATCTAGCAATACCAAATTTATCTTGTACATCCATATAAAATTTAGATATTCATAGTCAAAGGTTAAAAGGTTTGGCTTAGACGGACTTGTATCTCCAATCGGAGGAAGTAACTTGTTTTACAAATCGGCAGATTCTGTCCAGGTGACAGTATGCATTCCCATAGATATATCAATCTGAACAAACTCATGGGTTCTTGACTGTAATTTATTTCTTATAAGTAGTGTGTTTACAATTAACCTGTTCTACATAATGCCTAGTTACCAGAAAAACAAAAGCCACTAACACAAATGCATGATAGCTAAAAATTCAACGATGAATCATCAAGACATGTTCAAATGATCCTTCCAATTAGAGCAGAAAATGGATAAAAAAACCCCGATGTATTCAATATGATATCGAAACCAAGGTCCAAGGTCTTAGTCTCAAGACTTCCACAGCAAATTCAATACTACGCTCAAATAGAGAAATATATCACACTTGTATGACAATATCAACATAACATATGTATCACGCAACTCCATTAACAGATCCCAAATAATAAAAATGCATGAGAGAATCAGTTTAGAAGGACACACCAACAAATTGTGCTGCGAACAAAATTAAAACTCAGTTTACCATGTCCATAAAACAAAATAACATATCATTACCAAATTCAGCAAGTACCACAGGCGACTGTTAACGGGCATTAATCAATCTAAAAAAGGGCGTACCCAGTGCAGAGAGCTCCCGCTCTGTGCGGGGTCTGGGGAAGGGTGTTAGTGGCAAGCCTTACCCTCGCCTGTGCAATGCGAGGAGACCGCGACTCGAACCCGGGATCTTCCGGTCACAGGCAGTAAGACTCTACTGCTAGCACCAGGCCCGCCCTTCGGGGATTAATCAATCTAGACGAGACAAAATAATTCCAAGGGTCAGATTATCACAAAATAAAACAACATCAAACAAATAAAAACATCATTGTACTCATCAACCAATCAATCACCTACTAAATGATTATACATGAAGACAATGACGAAGACTGAATGGAAATCAGCCATAACGGTGAAAAATCAAAGTACCAATCAAGAGTCATATCATAAGTTCGCACTTTCAGAAAAGAAGAAGAAGAAAAAAGGTAATCGTCCATTTGAGCTACATAATATGTCCTTCAATTGCCATGTCCTCATAAAGTTGTGATTAGGTCTTCGAATTCCAAAGCAGAGAATTACAGATGGATTAGCAGGAGAATAAACCTGTCCTGAATGTTTGAACTTAATTACATAAGCTTAAATCTCTGGATGATGAATTGTGTCTCAAGGCAGTGAAAGAGTCAAATTTAAGATATGCAGTAAGCTAATCTAGACAAGAGTCACAACTTAGCAGAAGTGCAGAACAGAACACATCCTAGCCAAAACATGCATATAGAAATCATACCATTCAGACCACTAGTGGCAGAAGAATAGGTGGCTAGGCCAACAGCGATCAGCACCGGCGGCCAGAGCACAAGTGTTTCACCTCGTACCCAAAGTAGGCTTCTATGATCTTTCAACTTGCTCTACTCTATCATTTGCTGGTCGATTCATTCTTGCACAGATATTGGGGTCGTGAGGCCTTGGGGAAGAGCGATTGGGGATGGATTTTTGCGAAGCTCGGTCCGGCGGGAGCTGATTTGATGAGTAGATGGGGTTAGGAGGAGCTAGCTCACCAATCAGATGGAGACAATTTGAGCTGCACGCGAGACTGGCGTAGGATGTGCACCTCCACGCATGTGGACTGCGGTGACGCATTGGCTGCAGCTGCAGTGGATCCAGAAGGGAGGAGAAAAGGCATGGACGGATACCTGATGTCAGTGCGTGAGACTGGCGTAGGATGTGCACCTCCACGCACGGTGGACTGCGGTGGCACATCGGCTGCGGCGGATCCAGAAGCGAGGAGAAAAGGCATGGATGGATACACGATTTCAGCGAGCGCAGGGAAGGGATTTTGGGCCGATATAAATGGCGCCACCATGCCCAACGCGGAATGGAATGTTTTTTGCGCCTTCAATGTGCCTTAATACTCCACTTCTTGATGTAGAAACGGTTTCTCTATTTTCTCTTCTCTCACTTTTCAATAAATACTTTACCACATTAACAAAATGCTTTACCTGGCAGGATAATAAATACACATAGAAGCTACCCTAGTTTCTGCATTGAGCCCTAAGGGCCTGTTTGGTTCCATGGACTAAACTAAAATGTGGACTAAAATGCTCACTTTTAGTCCCTAAAATGCCAAACACATGGACTAAAATTTGGACTAAAGGGTTTAGTCCTCTAGTCCATGAGGGGGTGACTAAACTGGACTAAAGTGTTCTGGAGACAATCCTGCCCCTCGTTACTCCCCATCCCACCCGTGGCCAGCAGCTGTAATATATTCATCTCAACAGGGGTAATATTGTCTTTATACAACTGCATTAATGGACTTTAGTCCCTGGAACCAAACAGGGTCCGGACTAAACTTTAGTCCAGGGACTAAACTTTAGTCCGCGGACTAAAGGAACCAAACAGGCCCTAACAATTCAAGCAGAGGAGTAATAAACATTAAATAATACCATAGCAACAGAGAGCTAATCAAGACCGCTAACTCAAAGAAACCCACCAGTGAACTAAAACACCTCATCCACCAATTCACCTGGCCAATTCTTCTTGGAAATGCAGAATTTAAACTATGATGGCCTACTGCCACACTGATTTATCCATCAAATGACCGTGAATCCAACCAAGATCAAGTCAACAAATCATTCAATCAGAACCTATAATGCGACAAGAACGGGCTAAGACCGACCGCGGTTTATCTATCGTGAACACGAAACAAAATCGCTGCGAACTACACGAAATCACAGAGACCTATCAATCCCCACAAGCCAGTTGCGATAAAGGGGTCAAACGGACGCAAGGCAACGAATCCTATTGAGGGGAGGAGACGGAAGGGGAGCTCACTTTTGGAGGTGGGGAGGCATGGGAACGGACGGGCCTAGAGCTCGAGCTTGAGCTCCTGGATGTCGCCGTAGCGGGTGAGGAAGTGGAGGATGTAGGGGGCGGCGCGGATGACGGCGGCGCAGGAGGCCATGATGACGAGGTGCGACCGCAGCTGCTTGTACGCAGCCTCCTTGCTCGGGCGCCGCGGGAGCGCGCCGAGGAACATCTTGATTCGCTTCGCTTCTCCGAATCCGATCGGCGGCGAGGGTTTCGAGTTGTGGAGGCTGTGCGGCTTAAACCCTAGCGATCCGATGCGATTGCTTCTATAGAGAAGAAGGAGAGGGGTTCAGGTTCTTTTTACGCGCAGGTCCCACTGTGGATTTTCGGAGTCGAGTGGGCCTCCAGCCCAAATGGGTTGACCGATTGCTTCTCGTCGTTCGCCGTAAAATTGGCCCCATTGGCGTTCATCATCATACAGAAGGAGTGAAATGAAGTTTCTAAAAAAAAAGAAGAGTGAAATGAGCGCATTCAACTTGAGAGGGAAATGAGCTGACTCCCCAATCATGAATCCCTCACAATGTATTTGACAACTAATCCCCCCATCTCAAAAAGATTGTTATCCTAAGTTTGAAGTTTTACTAAGTGTCGGTGCAGAAAGTGACCAATAAATAAATATTTGTAGTTTTGTCGTACGTTGTGATCGGAGGTGGCCTAGCACTCAATGACACAGAGTTTATACTGGTTCAGGCAACGTGCCCTACGTCTAGTTTGAGTTGGTCGGTGACTTTATTCCTGAGCTCAGGTGCTCGAAGTTTGTAGTGGGGTTACAAACGAGAAGGAGAAAGATGGGGGTACAAGAGGTCCGGTCGGAAGGGCCGGGAGCGACAGGAGCTCCGCTTTGAGCTAAGTGTTCAAGCGTGTACTTGAGGTTCGAACCTGGCAGTTCTGTGGTTGTGAACTAGTGAATTTGATCAATCTAATGAATCTGGAATCACTTGAATATTGGGAGAGAGCGCATCCCCTTTTATAGATGAAGGTGATGGCCTTACAAGTGAGGTGGAGAGAGTACGTATGCTTCTGAGTCTTGCTGCCCACGCCGGCGGGTACAAGATGATGGTAGGCGCCCACAATACTGTTGGATGTCGAATGCATGTGGGAGGTTCCGTCGTTTTGTTCGGGTATGGCAGATGTCGGCGCCTGCCACACTGTTGATACCTGAGGCAAGCAAGGGGTTTTTACCATGTTCGTCCGGTACGGTAAAAGTCGGTGCCCACAACACTGTCGATGCCAGCGGCATGTGGGGGGCTTACTGTATGGGAGTTAATGGCGCCCACAATACTGTAGAGGAAAATATCGGCGCCTACAATACTGTTTGTGTCAAGGAGGTTGTAGAATACTGTTTCTGTAGGTGTACATGGTACGGTCCCTGGTATCGTGGTTTGACTTGTGCGCCCTGTCTTGCTTTCTCCGTTCGTTCTCCGGTCCTTTTCGAGCGGACGTCCCCGGTCGGTTGGTCCCAATCGGTTCTGATCGCGCTAGTCGGAGATGAGCTGTGAGCAGGATTTTGGCGTATCCCCGGTCGGAGACGCTGGTCGGAGTTGAAAGTAGTGCTTTTGGCCAGACCTTGCGGTCGGAGAGGCCGTTCGGAGGCGGGCTTGGAGACCGAAGCGAGTGCTCCAGTCAGAGAGGTGGACCGAAATCAGAAAGCGGGTGTTGTTCCTCCTCGGCCAGTTCTCCCGACCGGAGATTCGATCACCCCTTTAGCCTATCATTTAGGTACTTGGGCCGGCCCATGAGTTGCGTGTTGTCTGCTTGGGCCGAGCCTTTGCGGGGAAGCCGGTCCGCGAGGGACCCTGGGTTTATGAACTCGACAGGAGCCCCCGAGCCTCCGGGTGATTTGGTTTAGAATCGTCTAGGGAATTTTTGGCTTGACGGTGGGTGCGCGCGAGCGTACCTGCGGGTGTAGACCATGAGCCCCTAGGCAGTTCAGGCAGAACCGTCTAGGGGGTTTCTCGTGTTGCCAGCGGGGGAGGTTTTTGTTTTGTCAGGGGGTGCGCGCGAGCGCACCCACGGGTGTAGCCCTCGAGCCCCCAGGCGATTTCGAGCAGAATCATCCGGGCGGTGTTTGTTAGTGGGCGTGTGTGCGTATTTTTTAGTCGAGATGGAGTCATCAACCAAGGCATCGTTGCGCAGCCGAGACATTTTTTAGTTTTGGGATCGGGCGAGGTAGAGCTCGTGGATCCTGGCGTCGGTGCGCGCCGTGGGATCGGGCGAGGCAGTTAGTTTAGGGATCGGATAAGACGGAGCTCGTAGGTCCTAGCGTCGATGCGCGCTGTGGGACCGAGCGAGTTGGTGTCATGGATTCTAGCCTCAGTGCAGCCCGTGCAGCCGAGGCTGTTTAGTTAGTTAGTTTAGGGATCGGGCGAGCTAGGGCTCACGGATCCTGATGGGGCGAGTTCGGGGTCATAGACCTAGGCGTTTGGTGTGTAGTCAAAGCGTAGCTGGATGGGGCAAGTTCGGGGTCGCAGACCTAGGCATTTCGTGTGCAGTCGAAGCATAGCCGGATGGGGCGAGTTCGGGGTCGCAGACCCAGGTGTTTTGAATGTCTTGAGAACCCGAGCCCCGTTGGGCTTTGGTAGGGGTCGGTTTGAGTTGTGTGCGTTACCCTGTCCTCGGTTTCTCACAACCAGAGGGGCTGAGTTTTGTCCCTTGTCCTGATCGCTCGAGCTCGAGTGACGCGCTCGGTGAGTTCGCTAATGGGTATGATCAAGTGGAATCCGGGTCTGTCGTTCATGATAGGATTGGCATAGCCCTCTTATGGCATTCCACTGCTCCTTTACCTACAACCCGGCAGATGCCTGGGTCATTCCGGAGACCGACCCGGGTGGCCTGACAGCCTTCCCTAGATGGAGATTCTATGGGCTTGGCAAGAGGTTCGGGATCGAACGAGAAGGTTGAGATGACCCTGTCTGCTTTGGGGCAGACGGGGCGAGGGCCACACAGGGCTCATCTATGTTTTCTCCCCTGGCTCTGTTTGACGGGGGGGCCTTGAGCCCTTCGTGGGCCGGCCTTCGAACCCTGGTCGGTCATTGCTCATGTCGAAATGAGGCAACTGCCGCTTCGTGACACAACACAGAGCGTTGTGATGCATTTTGCTGCATATGCGATGCTTAGTTCCCGAGCCCCCAGGCGATTTAGGGCTCGAATCGTCCGGAGGGTACGGGCATATGTAATGAATGCATGTATGGATGTATGAAATGATTTATGAAGAAATAGCGAGGGTTGGTAGTGTTACCTTGATGACGTGAGTGACGGGGTTTAAAGAGCTCCAGTCGGAAATGTCCGACCGGGACCCGTGCTCGTCGTTCGTGACAGAGTCGACATGGCCTACATGGGGCGTCCCTTTGCTCCTTACCTGTCCCTTGGTGTTTTTTCTGAGCCATTCGATCGACTTTTAGAAAGCCCGATGGTCTCTCCTGGCAGAGATCCCGTTTTTGGGTTTTTCCAAGTCCCGCCTAGGGAAGCTGATGAGGACATCCTCCACTATTAACCGCTGGCAAAGACGCAACAAAGGGGCCAAGTGGCCTAGTTGTAGTCGGGCGGCGACCGTGTGAGCCTCTGAATAATCCCACCTTGCTTAGCTTGGGAGGAGGAAGCCACCTTAAAAGGGAGAGCCACCCTTCCCCTATTGGACTAGTCTTTTAGGGACATTGGGCCTTTCCCCGAGTGGGTGTGCCTGAGAACTGTTGGGGTCCGGGCAGCCTTAATTTATTGGGCCTCGGCCAACCCCACTTAGGCCGGATGCATCATTTGGTATTAGAGCTGGGCCCTTGTTTAAGGGGGTGGGAATGATGAGGACATCCTCCACTATTAACCGCTGGCAAAGACGCAACAAAGGGGCCAAGTGGCCTAGTTGTAGTCGGGCGGCGACCGTGTGAGCCTCTGAATAATCCCACCTTGCTTAGCTTGGGAGGAGGAAGCCACCTTAAAAGGGAGAGCCACCCTTCCCCTATTGGACTAGTCTTTTAGGGACATTGGGCCTTTCCCCGAGTGGGTGTGCCTGAGAATTGTTGGGGTCCGGGCAGCCTTAATTTATTGGGCCTCGGCCAACCCCACTTGGGCCGGATGCATCAGAAGCAGAGGGCCGCCTACGTGCAGTGGCACTTTGGTTCTTGTGCCCATCATGGGGTAGTGGTGGGCCATGCCCAGGCCATGTCCCAAGCGTTGTTCTGTCAGGCAGGGCGCGTCTCATCGGTCAGGGTGCGTCCCATCTACATTAAATGGGAAAGAGAGAGGGGTTTTCGCTAAGCCGTTTCGTCTTTCTCGATCGGCACGCCTTTCCTAGCTGCTACACCCTTTTCCTTAAGTAGGAGAAGGGAGAAGTTTTTTAACCCTGTTCTTTCGCCTATTCCTCATATGTCGCCTCCTTTCCTTTTCCTTCTTGCCAAGAGTGTTCTTGAGAGCTGTGGTGGTTTCTAGGAAAGAAAAGGGAGAGAGCGAGGAAGAAGAGAAAACTCACAAATCCTTTCGCAATCCTAGAGTGAAATGTCAGACTGGAGGTCATCCACTATGAGGGAGTCGGTGTTGAAGGCCTTCACCATGAAGGGGTTTCTGTCGCCGAAGGAGGTGGTGCACTCGAGGGCTCCTGGGAGGGAGGAGTTTCCGCAAGCTTAGCCTGGTGAGGTGGTTTCCTTTCTCGCCTTCCATGAGCATGGGTTAGGATACCCCATGCACTGGTTCCTGTGCGGACTCCTTAATGAGTGGAGTCTGGAGCTGCAGCACCTCAATCCAACGGAGGTGCTGCACATCGCTTGCTTTTGTCACCGTCTGCGTGGCCTTCCTTGGGATAGAGCCGCACATGGATTTCTTCCGACGATTGTTCTCTAGGTGAGCTTTGTCGGTGGGGAGTCCGCCCGAGGTCACGCTAGTGGGGGGTTTCACCCTATAGAGGAAACCAAGCACGGGAGGCTCGTATCCCGCATACATCCCCTATGACTCCAACTGGGGGTGGCACAGGGAGTGGTTTTACATCAGGAATCTGATGGAGGCATTGTTCCCGGCGTTCAACGGCGGGAGGCCGGTGAAGCTGGATAGTTGGTCATGGGGCTATTCCTGTCAGGAGAAGAAGAAGGTAGAGATCATTGAGGAGGAGCTCTGGAAGCTTGTGCAGCATGACCTCGATGGGGTACGGCTGTTCCACACCCTCTACCGCCGTCGGATTGCTCCGCTGGCGGAGAGGTCGCGGCCGATGTGGAGTTACGGCGGCTCATCAGACCCTGACCGTGCGTCGCTGGAGGAGCTGTCGGATGACAAGGTTTGGAGTCGCGTTGACCGGGTGCTGTAGCTAAAGCCCAAAGAGAAGGTTGAGGGAAAGCCCATACCTCTCAATGCCTTGGTGGTGTCCAAACTGGTATGCTCTTCTTTCTTCACTTCATGTCCTTTTTCCCCCTTTGCTTTCCGGCTTTTTGATCTAGAGTCGTCTGTTGTGTAGGGGCTTGATGCTTATAGGTCTTGGCCATACCTTCTGAAGGGGGCGAAGGGCGTGGCATGGTAGGCCGCCCAAAAGGAGGTGGTGGATGCTAGGAAGAAGAAGAAAGTCAAGGTGGCTCACCGGAGGTATAAGAAGAAGGAGATTGCTTGCGCTTGAAGGCTGGGGGAAATAAGAGCGACATCGAGTCTGAGCTCGAGTCAGGGGATCCCACAGAAGTGGATGACATAGTTTTCTCTGAGGAGCAGGAAAGTCAGGAGGTTGTTGTGACCTCCGTGGAGCGTCGTGACCCCACGATGATGTCCGCTAGTGATGAGCAGAAGGTGGAGAGGCACGCGGTGGTTCCCGTGCCGAGGAAGCATGCGGTGAGCGTGGATGCCATTGGTGAATGGGAGGCAAAGCGGATGTGGTCACCGCGCTCCTTGGTGGCGTCGCCGGTCTCGTCCCCACCTGCCGCCAACATGGTCGAGCAAGCCGGGCGGTCCGAGGAGTGGGCTGGTACCCGTGCATCACCGGGACCGATGCCAGCGCGTGACTCATAGCTAGAGGATGCCCTGCCTGTTGCTTCGGTGAGGGCATCCCGAGCCAAGGGTCGCAGTGACCCATAGGCCGGGCAGGAGCTGGTTGGGATGACTCCACCCCCGGCTAAAGTGAGGGGGCACGGGTCGCAGCCTAGGAGTGGTCCTTGCCCTACAGGCCTATCGACATCGGGTCTTGCCTTTGGAGTCATGCCGTTTAGCTCCCGATATGTTTTTCTTTGTTTCTTTTCGATCTTTTGCTGTTGAGTCTTTTTGGAGTATGACTCACCTGTAATTTTTTGTCAGTGACCGGGCAATGACGGGGTTGAGCATCGCCCCAACTCCTATGCAGGAGGTTTGGAGGCCCACCCTACAGCGCGTCGTGGCGAGTGGTGGGGGGAACATGGTGGTGGTGGCGAACCCTTCCCTTCCGGGGGTGGTGCCCCCTGGGTCGGTTGCTAGTACGGTGGCAGCGGCGGCAGTGGCATTGGCGGTGATCTCGATGCTAACGGCGGAGGTCACGTCGGAGGTAACTCTCATGGCCCCTCCTCCACCAGCAAAGGCGGAAGAGGAGGGGTAGATCGAGCTCCCTGCTTCGCCGGGTGGAGGGCTGCACGGCTCACCCTCGCGGTCAGAGTTGAAGGTGTCGACAGGAGACGCGGCTAGGACGGAGTCAGAACGCCCGGCGGTGGCCTACGTAACCGAGTGTTGGTAGTATGCCCTAGAGATAATCATAGAGATGATTATATTGCCTTGTATCCATGATATATTATGAGTTCATTAAATTTCCATTATAGACAACCTGTGTTGATTAGCAATTATATGAATTATTTGTGAAACTCTTTTACTTGAATGGTTATTCTAATGTTGTCCCTGGTCAGAGTTCGTGTGAGGACACACATGAATAATGGATCAGCACATTATTAGTTGATGACTATGTTTCACAAGTCATATACATGGAGATATCAAACTAATAATGTGGGCACATGTATGACATGGGGCTAGACTGACCCAACGTGAGATGTCGTTATTATCTCTATTCACATCATGTATGTTATGTCCTTAGACTTGAGATTGTTGTATGTATTCAAGATGTGAAACGACCTACTCAGGGACTATCAAACGCTACTCCGTAACAGGGTAGTTATAAAGGTGGTTTTCGGGTTTGTCGGGAAACATGCTATGAGACATAGACAATCAAGATGGAATTTGCCCCTCTCTATATATGAGAGAGATATCACTGGATCACTCTAATGATTAGATCAAGAAATGCATGGCCGTGCTTGGGTTAAGTGTTAACCTATGAGTTGGACCAAATATCGTGAGGCAAGGGAATAACAAGTATGTGGTTTTGTGGTGGTTCATCTGATATGATCTTTGTGTACACATAGGAGTTGACATGCCTTGCTAGAGACCGCTATCAACTAATGGCCGAGTAAGAGTACTCAGGCCATGTCTATGTGTGCGTGAACCCATAGGGTCGCACGCTTAAGGGGCTGGAAGCCTAATTTGGATTGGATTCGAATTAGACAAGGCTTAGGGTTACTAATGGGCCTCCAACTCAGGAGCTCATTAGGGACGCCTATAAATATGTGGGGTGGGCAACAAGGCTAAGTAATCCATGCCTTTTGGCAGCCGCCGCTGCCCATCCTATGACTGCGCCTGCTGCTCATCGCGGACCTAGCAGTCCGAAGGCGCAACGCTTCCTCTCTGTACGTGTGGATACCTCAGAGGTGCTACATCTGGAGCACAAGGATGAACCACATGAAGGGGATGGATGGATAGATGGCCTCACAACTGCACGACACTACTATGACGCGTTTGACTACATCGAGTTGCTTCCGCTGCACCTACGCGTCTAGTGGTAATCTCGTGATCTATAACTAGCAGTAGATCTTGGTTTATGAGGTCGAATTTTTGTTTTCTGGCTAGCATAGCATCCTCATAACCCTACAGTGGTATCAAAGCCATTACTACGTTGTTATAGGTTCGGATGAGTGCGTATGGAGATATGCGTGGTTGTAGATGGGTCTCTGATCATGGTTCGTGATTTTACCGTGTTGGTCTTGTAACGATCTACTCGTACCAGTCAGAATTCCGCCATCTGAGTTAAGTGATACATGTAAATCCAGTCATGGCAAGATGGAGATCAATCAGATTGATCGAATTGAACCTAGGTCAAGTGCCAAGCACATGTGATGTGCAACGGTAATAGATTGGATCTACTGCCGGGCGCCGGGGTGCAAGAAAAAGTGATGTTCGGTAAAACAACCATAACTTTTACATACGACCTCGGATTGAGACGAATTCTATATGAAAATTGTAGAGAAAAAAATTTTACATCCGATTCTCACCGGCATTGCCGATTTCACTGAAATTAGATTTGAGAAAAATGGCCAGGAAGATGGTGTTTTCGGTGTTTTAAGATTAGACGTCGGAATCGGTTAACTCTGTTTTGCAGGAATTTGTGACTGGTATAGCCCTTATGTGTATGTGATGCATGTATGTAATTAATTCATGGCTTGCATGTCATGAGTATGAAAATATGGCTGGAGCCATTAAGATATTATCAAATTGATGTAATGGCCTGCGTGCCAAACTGTGATGATCCTATCCGTGACTATGTAATCTTCTTCATTGCCTTGCGTTAGTGATAGCTAGTCTTGGTGGACTCATCACTGAAGGATGGCATACATGGATCATGGATCATGGAGATGGAGATCATCATGAGGAACAGTTCGATGGAGATGGAGATCCCCAAAGGAACACTGGGCTATACCATGTCATATCTGTGTTAATGTTGTTCTTACTATGTTCTACTTTCACGTGCGATAATGTTTTTGTCTACATGCGATGGTGAAGTAGAACAATCCCTCGGCAATGTTTAAGTTAAAATGCTTCCCCAAACCTTGCACTGTCATGTGTCTTATACAATCGGTGGTGGGTCTATGAAATTAGGGTGCCACTGATTTTCCTTGACTAGACAGGTTCGTATCGGATACTTACAGCAGAAGGGTTGGTTACTTGGACAAGGTCATCCTAATGGTTAGGGACCTTGGAGCATGAGTAGTTGGGCACCAAAGCATAGAGATGCTACCCAACAACAAGAGTCATATGTGATATGATTAGCAAAGAGTTGCTTACCAATCTACCATGTCCTCTAGCGGTGATGCTAAAGCTCACTAGTAGACTTGTTAGTTGTGGATCTTGAATCACTAAATTTCAAGAGAGGGATATTGATTTTAGTGGGAGTAGATTCTATTAAAGGTTTAATATTGTTTACTATATCTTGGATACATTGTCTTAGTATTTTGCATTACTTTTGTTGTAGATAAATGGCACCTAGCAATCAACCATTTACTTTGTGTTCAATTCTTGAGAAAGATAAGTTGAATGGAATAAACTATGCGGATTGGATCTGCAACCTGAGAATTGTTCTCAGGGCTGAGAAAAAGGAAGAAATTCTAGACACCCCATTACCAGATGAGCCTGCTTATAATGCACCAGCTGCAGAGAAAAATGCTTACAAGAAAGCATGTGATGTTGATCTTGAAGTGAGTTGCCTTATGCTTGCTTGTATGGAACCAGATCTACAGTTGCAGTTTGACAATAACCATGCAGCGCATGATATGATCGTGGCGCTCAATGATATGTTCTAGACTCAAGCCAGGACTGAAAGGTTCAATGTCTCAAAGGCTTTTGCTAAAACCAAGCTAGCAGAGGGCGCAGCAGTTGGGCCACATGTGATCAAAATGGTTGGTTACACTCAGAGATTGGAGAAGCTGGGCTTCCCAATTGGCCCTAAATTAGCTACTGATTTTATTCTCGCGTCTCTTCCGCCCAGCTATGGAAATGTCATCATGAACTACCATATGCATGGGGTGGAGAAGGGCTTGAATAAATTATGTGGCATGCTTAAAACAGCAGAGGCTGATATCAAGAAAGGTGCTGGCAGTAGCCATGTGATGGCGGTCCAAAACAAGCCTAAGTTTAAGAAGAAGGGCAATTCTTGGAAGAAGAAAAAGGGCAAGGCTAAAGATGAGATCTCTAAGCCAAACCCACCTACGCCCAAGGCTGGACCACCTGCTGATGCTGAGTGCTTTCATTGTCATGGGAAAGGTCACTGGAAGAGGAACTGCAAGCTGTACCTGGAATCCATAAAGGATCGCGGCAGTAAAGGTACTCCCGCAGCTTGTACACTTATTGTTTATGTTACGGACATTTTCCTTGCTAATTCTTATATTAATTCTTGGGTATTTGATACCGGATCGGTTGCTCATATTTGCAATACGATGTAGGGAATGATAAGAAGTAGAAGCGTGGAAAAGGGAGAAGTTGATTTCCGCGTGGGCAATAATGCAAGAGTTGCTGCGTTGAACGTCGGGACGATGCAACTCCACCTCCCGTCAGGATTTATTATGGAGTTGAATAATTGTTATTTTGTTCCTAGTTTAAGTCAAAACATTGTGTCACCTTCATGTTTGATGAAGGATGGTTATTCATTTGCGAGTAAAGACAATGTTTGTGTGATCTCTAAAAATGACATGTTTGTGGCTTCTGCATCCATTGTGAATGGGTTATTTATTTTAAATCTTGAAGATGCTCCTGTCTATAATATAAGTGCTAAAAGGCCTTGGCTTAATGAGTTAAGTCCTACCTATATGTGTCATTGTCGTTTAGGTCATATAAGTGAGAATTGCATGAAGAGGCTCCATTCTCATGGGCTTTTAACTTCGTTTGATTTTGAATCATACGAGACATGTGAGGCTTGCCTGCTGGGCAAGATGACCAAGACGCCTTTCCCAGGTTTTCCTGAGAGGGCGGCAGACTTGCTGGAACTCATACATATTGATGTGTGCGGACCAATGAGTACGGCAGCAAGAGGCAGATTCCAATACTTCATAACCTTCACTGATGACTTTAGTAGATATGGCTATGTCTACTTAATAAAACATAAGTCTGAGACATTTGAAAGGTTCAAGGAGTTTCAGAGTGAAGTAGAGAATCAACGTGGCAAGAAAATTAAGGCTTTGCGATCTGATCGTGGAGGCGAATATTTGAGCCACGAGTTTAGCAATCATCTAAAGAGTTGCGGAATTGTTCCATAGCTTATGCCACCTGGAATGCCTCAGAGAAATGGCATGTCCGAGCGACGTAGTTGGACTTTGTTGGACATGGTTCGGTCTATGATGAGCCAGTCAGACCTACCGTTATTATTTTGGGGATACACTCTAGAAACAACCGCTTTCACATTGAATAGGGTACCATCTAAGTCAGTAGTTAAGACACCACATGAGATGTGGACTGGTAAGAGTTCCAGTTTGTCTTTTCTAAAAATTTGGGGTTGTGAAGTTTATGTCAAATGACTTATGACAGATAAACTAACACCCAAATCAGACAAATGCTTTTTCGTGGGATATCCGAAGAAAACTTTAGGGTATTACTTCTACAACCGACCAGAGGGCAAAGTGTTTGTTGCTCGGAATGGTGTTTTCTTAGAGAAAGAGTTTCTCAAAAGAGAGAAAAGTAGACAGAAGGTGTATCTTAAAGAAGTTCAAGATGAGCCAATTGGGAAGGACTCTACGAGTGATGCTAATGTAGCAGAACAAGTTAAGATACCCGTGGCAATAGAAACACCGCCACAACCACGAAGGTCAGCAAGAATCCATGAGTTGCGTGGGGATTTGTTATTGTTAGATGATGATGAACCTACGACTTATGTGGAAGCAATGATGGACCTAGGTTCCGAGAAATGGCAAAGTGCCATGAGATCCGAGAAAGATTCCATGGGAAACAATCAAGTTTGGAACTTGGTTGACCCGCCTGATGGGGTTAGACCCATAGAGTGCAAATGGATCTATAAAAAGAAAAAGGATATGGATGGAAACGTTCACATCTATAAAGCTCGACTTGTTGCAAAGGGTTTTCGGCAAGTTCAAGGAATTGACTATGACGAGACTTTCTCACCGGTAGCGATGCTTAAATCTATTTGGATCATTCTAGCAATAGCTGCTTATTTCGATTATGAGATATGGCAGATGGATGTTAAAACAGCCTTTCTAAATGAGAATTTGGATGAGGACGTGTATATGATACAACAAATCCATTTATAGGTTAAAGCAAGCATCTCAGAGTTGGAACATTCATTTTGATGAAGTGGTCAAAGGGTTTGGCTTCCATCAGAATGAAGAAGAACCTTATGTTTACAAGAAGGAAAGTGGGAGCGCTGTTGTATTTCTGATCTTGTATGTGGATGACATATTATTGATTGGGAATGACATTCCTATGTTGCAATCCGTAAAGACTTCACTGAATAATAATTTTTCTATGAAGGATTTAGGAGAAGCAGCATACATTTTGGGCATCAAGATCTATAGAGATAGATCGAAGAGGCTTATAGGATTAAGCCAAGATACATACATTGACAAGGTGTTGAAACGATTCAACATGGAATAATCCAAGAAAGAGTTCTTGCCTATGTCACATGGTATGCGCTTTAGCGATAAACAGTGTCCTTCGACAGCTGATGAGTGGAAGCGCATGAGTAAGGTTCCATATGCCTTGGCAGTTGGTTCCATTATGTACGCCATGATATGTACTCGCCCAGATGTCTCATATGCTCTAAGTGTTGCGAGCAGGTACCAAGCTGATCCAGGAGAGAGTCACTGGACACTTGTTAAAAACATTATTAAGTACTCGAGAAGGACTAAAGATGTGTTCCTAATCTATGGAGGTGAGGAGGAGCTCGTTGTAAATGGTTACACCGATGCTAGCTTCCAAACTGACACGGATGATTCACAGTCTCAATCAGGTTTTGTGTTCACAATAAATGGTGGTGCTGTAAGTTGGAAAAGTTCCAAGCAGGAGACGGTGACCGATTCTACAACAGAGGCTGAGTACATTGTAGCTTCTGGAGCTGCGAAGGAAGGTGTTTGGATGAGGAGGTTCCTCATTGAACTTGGTGTGTTTCCGAATGCGTCTAGCCCATTGAATCTACATTGTGACAACAATGGGGCAATTGCGCAGGCTAAGGAGCCAAGGAATCACCAAAAGAGCAAACATGTACCGTGGAAATTTCACCTCATTCGAGAGTTCATTAGATGAGATGAGATCAAGATGTACAAGATACACACAGATTTGAATGTAGCAGATCCTTTGACAAAGGCTCTTCCATAGCCTAAGCATGAGGCGCACATAAGAGCTATGGGTATTAGATATCTTCGAGATTAACTCTAGTGCAAGTGGGAGATTATTGGGAGTATGCCCTAGAGATAATCATAGAGATGATTATATTGCCTTGTATCCATGATATATTATGAGTTCATTGAATTTCCATTATAGACAACCTGTATCGATTAGCAATTATGTGAATTGTTTGTGAAACTCTTTTACTTGAATGGTTATTCTAATGTTGTCCCTGGTCAGAGTTCGTGTGAGGACACACATGAATAATGGATCAGCACATTATTAGTTGATGACTATATTTTACAAGTCATAGACATGGAGATGTCAAACTAATAATGTGGGCACATGTATGACATGGGGCTGGACTGACCCAACGTGAGATGTCGTTATTATCTCTATTCACATCATGTACATTATGTCCTTAGACCTAAGATTGTTGTATGTATTCAAGATGTGAAACGACCTACTCAGGGACTATCAAACGCTACTCCGTAACAGGGTAGTTATAAAGATGGTTTTCGGGTTTGTCGGGAAACATGCTATGAGACATAGACAATCAAGATGGAATTTGCCCCTCTCTATATATGAGAGAGATATCACTGGATCACTCTAATGATTAGATCAAGAAATGCATGGCCGTGCTTAGGTTAAGTGTTAACCTATGAGTTGGACCAAATATCATGAGGCAAGGGAATAACAAGTATGTGGTTTTGTGGTGGTTCGTCTGATATGATCTTTGCGTACACATAGGAGTTGACATGCCTTGCTAGAGGCCGCTATCAACTAATGGCCGAGTAGGAGTACTCGGCCCATGTCTATGTGTGCGTGAACCCATAGGGTCACACGCTTAAGGGACTGGAAGCCTAATTTGGATTGGATTCGAATTAGACAAGGCTTAGGGTTACTAATGGGCCTCCAACTCAGGAGCTCATTAGGGACGCCTATAAATATGTGGGGTGGGCAATAGGGCTAAGTAATCCATGCCTTTTGGCAGCCGCCGCCGCCCATCCTACGCCCGCGCCTACTGCTCATCGCTGACCTAGCAGTCCGGAGGTGCAACACTTCCTCCCTGTATGTGTGGATACCTCAGAGGTGCTGCATCTAGAGCACAAGGACGAACCGCATGAAGGAGACGGATGGATGGACGACCTCGCAACTACACGGCACTGCTACAACGTGTTCGACTACATCGAGTCGCTTCCGCTCAACCTGCGTGTCTAGTGGTAATCCTGTGATATATAACTAGCAGTAGATCCTGGTTTATGAGGTCAAATTTTTGTTTTCTGGCTAGCGTAGCATCCTCATAACCCTACACCGAGGTGGTCAAGATCTCATCCGACGACGAGACAGATGACATGGTGGAGCTACCGGTGTCGTCGCGGGAGCTGGCGGTGGTTCAGTCAAAGGCTGGGCCCTCCGGTGGGCTATCGGATGGTGACCTAGAGTGGCCCTACCCCGAGGACCCGGCAAAGGTGTGGTTCATCCTTCGGGATTCCCAGGAGTGTTAGCTCTAGGACATCCTTGGGGGCAAAGGACTTGCCACGGTGTCCGAACTCGCCAACCTATCCTTGAAGCTCGAGGACGCCTAGGAGCGGGTTAAGTCCACCCAGCAGGTAGTCCAGGTCGACCTGTAGCTCACTACGGAGGTGAGTCTCCTGTATTTGTCCTTGACCTTTGAATCTCTTGTTGGTTGCCTCAGCATGCTTGTTTTTCGTAGGGTCTAAAGGAGATGTCATCCCGCAAGTCCCGCTTCCTCTGGATGGAGCATGCCCGGGTGGCTGAGCTTGAGCATCAGCTAGAGTCCAAGCACCACGAGTCCCAGGACTGGGTGTCTGAGGTGACCGCGGTGCGGGCGGAGGAGAAGCGTGTAGCAGAGTGGGCGACTGTCGTCGAGCGGGGGCTTGGTGGTAAAGGCCCGCTAGGCAGAGACCGAGGCAAGGTTGCAGAAATCCCTGGCGGATACAAAGGCGGTGCTCTAAAAATCCCTGGAGACCCTTGAGTCAGAGCAGAGCGCCTTGGTGTCAGAGAGGAACGCCCTAGAGTTGGCGCGAAAGGCCCTAGAGTTAGAGCGGAAGGCTCGGTTGGAGGCAGACCAAAAAGTGCTCGCGCTTCAGGGCCAGGTGATGGGGATGGAGGAGGCGAGCGCCCGGCTGTGCGAGCAGGTGGCCCGGCAGGAGGAGGAATTCTCCACCCTTGAGAACTTCCACCTCGGTACGTACCTTTTTTGTTTTTCGTCACGTTGGTTTCCTCCCTCAGCCTGTTTCTGAGCTTGTTGCCCTTCTTCTAGAGCTGGGCGGAAAGGTAAAGTCATTAGAGCGAGACCTGGAGACGGTCAAGGCAACTTTTGGCTAGAATGTAGAGGAGCTAGCCAAGTCCCGTGAAGAGCGACGCGCTCTCGAGGGGGAACTTGACCAGATCCGCAATGTTGCCTAGCTTGTCATCTCAGAGGTCTTTGGATTGGCGCCAAGTACTAGTGCATCCGCCATCCAGCTAGCGGAGGTCCTAGATGCGGTTCGGAACCTTATCACAAGTGGGCTGTTCTATGGAGCGTCGGGGGTGTTGACCTCGGTGGCGATGTACCACCCGAACCTGGACTTCGCCACTATCTGCAGTGGATATGCTAACGGCTTGAGCACGGAGGACATCCAAACGCTTAGGGAGAGCTTGCTGCCGCACGCAAGGTTGGTGGCAGAGCAAATCTCTACGTAGTGGGTGATGGATGTCCGCCATGAAGACATGGCTAGAAGCGTGCGTCGGGGGTACGTCGCCCAGCCTACGGATGGCACGAAGCCTAGGTCGGACGTGGATATCGCCCTAGCTCCGACCGAGCCGGATGTCGTCCCACCGGGGAGTGAGCAGCCTTCGCACTCGCCGGTCTTACCGACAGCAGATGCCACCGAGCTGCCCTAATAGTTTGTAAGGTATAAGAAGTTTAGTAGATGTAAAAAGATTAAGTTCATGGGGGAGCCCCGTTTAAACGTTCTTGTGTACATAATGACTACAGTCGGTTTCATTTTTTTGTGATGGAGTCACTCCGTTCGGGGAAGCTTGTCTCTTTTGTTCCTTAGTTTTCCCTTAGCATAGTTTTGTTTTTTATTCTTTCTTTCTCATACTTGCCCATTTGTCCCATAGGCTGCAACCTTGGGAGCCCAGGGCATGGCCCACGAGGCTCAGCTGCTCGTAACCATAGGAAAAGGCGGGGTGCGATCTGTCGGAATGTTTTAAAGCAAAGCTACGTAAGGCAAATTAAAGGAACAAGCTACCCTTTTGTTTGGGTAAGGAGTTTCACCATATGATAGTAAACAAAAAAGAGAGGTAGTAGTGTACCCTCGTGCAGCCCCCGAGCGACTCGGGCCAAAAATTGTTCGGGTAGGGGTGCTCTTATAGGAGCAAACGCTAAGTAAACAATGGTAAGACTGAAATTTAGGGGAAGAAAAAATGACATAGTTGTTCCAAGCATTTGGTGAGAATGTCATCGTTGTCGTCCTTCAGTCGGTAGATGTCCGGTCGCATCACTTCAACCTTGAGTCATCCAGATCCTTGCCCGCTACCCCCCCTTTCTTGGTCGCTGCTTCTTCACCTTTTTCTGCCTTTGGCCCGTCGGCCTATTGTAGAAGGCGCTTGAGGAGCTCGCAGTCCTTGTAGAGGTGTTTGACGGGGTAGGCATGGTTGGTGCACGGGCTCTCCATGAGTTCGTGGAAGTGGCCTGGAAGGTCCTACTGGGGGTGCTTGTCCATGTGATCAGCCGTGGCAACAGTCATGGAGTTGGCCGGTCGGCGGTGATCTGTTATGTTCTTTTTCCCCTTCTGTGTGGAGGGGCCCTCATCCTGATCCTGGCGTTTGGCCTTGCCTTTGCCTCGGCCTCCGTTGGAGCGCGACGGGAGCGGCGCTCGCTGGAGGCGTTGGACAAAGGTCCGTGGTCCCAGGCCATCTAGGCTGGGACTCCGGTCGTTGCCACGTGCGTCTCGGTTCGGCCCGAGCCGCTCGTGTACAGGCGATCGATGCCCAGCGGCATGTGGGGGGGCTTACTGTATGGGAGTTAATGGCGTCCACAATACTGTAGAGGAAAATATCGGCGCCTACAACACTGTTTGTGTCAGGGAGGTTGCAGAATACTGTTTCTGCAGGTGTACATGGTATGGTCCCTGGTATCGTTGTTTGACTTGTGCGCCCTGCCTTGCTTTCTCCGTTCGTTCCCCGGTCCTTTCTGAGCGGGCGTCCCCGGTCGGTTGGTCCCAGTCGGTTCTGATCACGCAGTTGGAGATGAGCTGTGAGCAGGGTTTTGGCGTATCCCCGGTCGGAGACGTGGGTCGGAGTCGGAAGTAGTGCTTTTGGCCAGGCCTTCAGGTCGGAGAGGCCGTCCGGAGGCGGGCTTGGAGACCGAAGCGAGTGCTCCAGTCGGAGAGGTGGGACGGAATCGGAAAGCGGGTGTTGTTCCTCCTCGGCCAGTTCTCCCGGCAGGAGATTCGATCGCCCCTTTGGCCTGTCATTTAGGTACTTGGGCCGGCCCATGAGTTACGTGTTGTCTGCTTGGGCCGAGCTTTTGCAGGGAAGCCGGTCCGCGAGGGACCCTGGGTTTATGAACCCGACACTAAGTTTATGAAAAATCATGTCAATACTGGTATCTCCAAAAAGGGTTATTATGAAAAAAAATATTATTTATCTTATGATATACTTTATTACTAATCATTGTTATTAGTAATTTTTGTATATATATATTGGCAAACTTGATGTTGGATTGACTCCTCAAAAGGTGATAATGACATTCTTTTTAGGACGGAGGAAGTATGTTGATATTTTTTCATCAAAATTATTTTAATTTAAATTAGAATTGCATCACAGCATAGGTATTACATACTCCTACTTCACATTTGTCGTTTCAGACACCTCGGCGTTCCAACTCCCGTCGACCTCGTTGTCTCATTTTTTTTACGCATAGTCTCATTTTTCAACTCTAATGGAATTCAAACGTATATAATTTTGAACTAGGAATCCTTGCTGGTAACATATTTTGGTGGTATATGTAATAAGCAACTTGTTTTCAACTTTGGCACAATGTTCAAATCACTCCTTTTTTATATTATGTTCAAATCACTCCTTGGGCCATTTTAGAAATTCTAGAGCGAAAAAAAAGAATGAAGGCCAGCCGGTGAAGCGGCGACTCAAGTTGAGCGTCCAAATTAAATTAATACTCTCTCCGTTCAAGTTCATCGTCCAATTACTCACTACTCACTCAGTTCCAAATTAGAAGTCTGTTTTGATTTTTTGGATACATCAAATTTGTCTAGATCTAGACATTTGTTATATCTATTAGATACATAGCAAATTCGTAACTTATAATTTGGAATTTGAAATGGAGGGAGTAATAATAATTATTAAAAAAAGTCAAGCCGGCAACTCATTGGCCTTGCTGGGGCCGCCCGGCTGGTACGCCACGATGGACATGGGCTCCACGAGCATCGGCAGCAGCTCGTCCTGGATGCAGCCGTACATCTTCCCGCAGTGCGCCTCGACGACCCGGACGAGGTTGGTGACGTCCTGCTTCGCCTGCAGGATCTCCGCTTCCGGCAGCTCAGGCGCGTCGGTCCCCAGCAGCTTGGACAGCCGCACCACGTTGCCCTCCACCTGCTGCTGGTAGTCCTCGAACAGCGCCTGCTTCTGCGCCATGGACAGGCTCCCCGGCTCCCGCCGCCGGGTCGGCGTTTCCTCGGCGTCGAACATGTAGTAGGCGAACACGTAGGAGCGCGCCAGCACCTGCCGGCACCGCAGCAGGCTCCGGTGCGCGTCGGTCAGCCACGCCGCGTCCCTGGTCAGGACGCCGCTCCACTCCAGCCTCAGCAGTCAGCACGCGGTCGGCGACGGCCGGCCCCAGCTTGTCGCGCTCCGCCTTGTACGAGAAGTCGTGGGCGTGGAACCGCTGGTAGTAGTGCTCGTAGCGCCGCACCTGCCGCCTGGCGTCGTCCACCTTCCTCTTCTCCTCCTTCTCGAAGCGGTTGCAGCTGTGGTTGTCGATGCTAGTCCATGTGTGAGCCAACCCCGTGGCGCCGCCGCACAGCCAGCTGCATGCATCATAATTAAGATGAATGACCATGCAATTAAGAAGCGTAATGTAATAGTGAGCGAGGAGAGCTTAGTATAATTACCAGAAATGCTGGCCGCATTTGCAGGTCATAAGGTTGCAGCCGTCGATCTTGTCGATGGGCTTGAAGCACTTGGGGCAGCTCTTGGTATTGGCGAGCAGCCACCTGACGTTCTCCGCCTCGCTCTGGCCCTTGGCCTCCCAGCGCTCCCACATGGCGCAGGGGCACGGCGAGTGCTCGGCCGCCGCGCACCGGAAGCAGAAGCTGACGCCGCAGGGGCACCGCACCTCGCACAGCGGCTCCACCTCGTCGGCGGCGTCCACGCGGATCGCGTGGCCGCAGTGCGGGATGCTGGGGCACCACTTCACGGCGCTGTTGTCGTCCACGTACGACTGGAGGAGGAAGTCGTGGAGCCGCTGGGCCGCGGCGGGGTCCCTGTGGCCCAGGAGCCGCTGCACCACGGCCTCGTCGCAGATGGCGGGGCACTTGAACGCCATGCACGGGATCTGTTTCTTGCCGAGGTCGAGCGCGGCGACGATGTGCTGCGTCCAGCAGTCGTTGCAGAAGGAGTGGCCGCAGTCCATGGTGGAGACGTGCCGCGGGGAGAAGTCCTCGAAACACACCTCGCAGAGCACCCTGCTTCGTGAAGAAGGCCTGCTGCTGCTGCTCGTCTCCTGTTGCTGTAGCACGACGCCTGCCTCCATGAGCATGCGTTCTTGCCCTTTCCTCTCCAGGTGGTCACCGAGGCGATCAGTGTTCCACCGATAGTGGATCAGGAGAGCACGCGCGTGGTGCTGCTTTATGTTGAACAGGCCCATCACCATGGACAGGTCTTGTTGCTGCAGAGGACACAAGGAAAGCTGTAATCAGTTACCTGATGCTTACTAGTATATTATTACGCAAATATAATATGTTCACTAATCTCTTAGGGCCTAAAGTAGGATTATCCAAGCATAGGAATGGGAAAGCAGAGCACAGGAATAGGAAAGCAGGATGGTTATAGTACCATATATAGCACCTCAAATCATATGGGATGAAAAAGCAAAAACCGTTTGCATGAAGCACAAAAACACAGGAATCTGAAAAAAGAGAAAACATGTAAAGGAAGGTTTTCAAGAAGTTAATTGATGCTTACTAAATTATTATGCAAATATAATGTGTTCAGTGTTCACTAATCTCTTAGGGGCTAAGGCTCCTTTCAAATTGAAAGTAGGATTATCCAAGCATTGGAATCGGAAAGCAGGATTATAGTCCCATAGCACCCCATCAGATCCTATGGAATGTAAAAATGGAAACTGTTTTCATGAAGCAGAAAAACAAAGGGATCTGAGAAAGGTGATAAGATGTAAAGGATTTTTTTTTCAAGAAGTTGGGCTAATGTTAGAAATTCTTCAAATTTCTTGTAGTAATAGGCCCATTCCTTTTTTTAATTGTTCCAAATGAATTACAAACATGAAACATATGTAGGAGGAGATGCATATTTTGACAATCATCAGTTGACTCTCAAGAATGCCTAGTCAAACCAGAACATTACCTGCGCCACCGAAAGAGAGTCCTTCTTAATGGCCTGCAACAAGAGGAACAAAATTCATTTAGTGATGTTGTCAAAGTAGCAATAGTAGTGAGTAAGCAACATGAAGAAAAAATTTGTAATAGAAACCAAGACTGGTTTTCTTGAGGTCATGGATTAAAGTTTTAATCTTTTTTTTTCTTTTTGGGTTGAAGCATCTTTACGAATTCTCTCTTTTTTTCCTTAAGATATTGTCTAGTCACAATATGTCAAGTAATGTCTCTCGAACACGCAAAAAGGTTTGCGCGTCTTTGTATTAAGGTAGAGAAAATGTTCGATACAATACACATTTAGCGGCACCCTAGGGGGTCAATAAGTTGTACATGAACGTTCGGACCCCCCTAGTGTACTGCAAGCTATATTATTACATTGGACAGAGATCAACCCAAATTGTGGCGCCGGCTAGGCCTATGCCCGGGCTTAGAAGTCTTCCAAAGCATGTGAAAACTAAAGGTGTATGTGCCCCCAATGAAGTTCTAGTGGTGAAAGATGTGACTTGAGCTATTGTCCACAAATACGCAAGGGATGGGATTCTGAATTTGTCATAAGTCAAATGATTGTAAATTTAGGTGGATGGAGGGAGTAGCAATATAGGTGGAATTTTTACTCAATAATTAGTGATTAAATTGCACGTAGTTAATAATTTATTAAATTCTCAATGCAAAACATCAGAAACAAATACAAATACAAAGTTATTGCTATAATTGATTATTAATATGGTTTCTTAGGGCCTGTTTGGATTTATTAACACTAAACATTAGCAGCTAAAATTAGTACTAGTGGATCCAAACAAACTTGCTAATGAACCTGCTAATTATTAGTTGAGGGGATGCTAACTATTAGTTTCATTAGCAGGTTTGGAGTTGGTAATAGGTGATAATAGTTCATACACGTCTTCAACTCACTGTCCAACCACCTATTAGCAGGTGAATCTAAACAGCCTTGCAGCTATTAGCTATTGTGCTAATGGATGCAAACAGACGTATGTTTAGTAACAATGACGGCTTCCAATCCAAAATTTTCAAGGAGCCGGTGTGTTTCGGGCAAGGTCTTATTATGTATGCTTCACTTAAAATGCATTGTTTAGCTTACATGATTTATTATGCAAACCTCGAATGTATCTTATTGCTTTCACTTTCAGAGGTGTATATACACTATACAAAAGGATCAAACCGAACCAAGTTTTTTTTCTTTTTAAGGCTAAACCGAACCAAGTTGGTTTTACTCGGTTTGTTTAATTTTGTGGATTAGTACAACGCGGGATCGACCTTTGACGAGAGGATTTGTAATTGTACTGACAGGGAAACGTTCAAAGGACGTCAGATTCGATCAAATCTAGTAAGTTTTTATGGGTGGTGGATTCAGTCAACATTTAGGCATTCGAAGAATCGGAACCACAACTACCGGACAGTCGCCGTTACTCACCCAAATCTCCGGGCACCGCCGCGGCGGCATGTCGTCCTCCTCCTGGTCCTGCCACCCCTCGTCGTCGTCGTCCCCCATCACCAACTTCTCGTCTTCGTCACTGTAGCCATAGAAGTCGTCGGCATTGTTCATGGGTGGCGGGCGGCGGGCGGTGCGGCAGCTCGGTCGCTGGCGGCGCGGCGGGCGAAGGATAGAGTCCGTTGAGCAGGGCCGCATGGGTTTAGTTAGGGGCGGCGTCGGAACTCGGAACTAGTACTCCAAAGTGTTTGACTCGGGTTTTCTTTGCCCACGATTTTAGGTCTTTTTTTTATAAGGCTCTCTTTGGAACACGGGAAAGCAAAATCACAGGAATAGAAAAATCATAGAAATATTATTAGAACGTAGTTGTAAAATAGATGATTGAAAAACATAGAAATTTTGATGGAGTGATCATTTGAACAGGACACGAGAGAAACGTAGGATGACTACCAAGAGTTTTGAGTGGATGTTAGATTTCATGTAGTTTTCCTCCAAAACAGCAGGCAATGAAAAAATTCTTCCATTATTCCTATACTCCATTCCTACGAACCAAATGTATGAACGGTGTATTTTTCTTCTGTTTTTCCTATGAACCAAAGGAGATTTTAGGTCTTGTTGTTTTCTGGTTGGGCCGGTTCGCAACTGACTGCAGCGCTAGGATGCCAGCCCGTACAACATAATTATTATAGGTGTGTTTATTTACTTTTCACAGTTCATCCATCCCTGAAAGCCTACTAGCCTAGGCTGAAAATTTGTCCACGGATAAATCAACTTTTAGGCCCTCACCATCTATCAGACCCATTTAATTGCTTGGAGTTTTCAGCGGCCAACGTACTCATTTATTCTTACTAGACATCATGTGCTCCAATGGTTGATTTAGCGGGTTCAACGTCATTTAAAATATTATTATTGGAACACCAAAACTTATTGCTCCAACTTCTCGGTAAGTGGTGAGTGCACTTAAAGTTAAGAAGCTTAATAATAGACTAGAAACGCGGGCGCGGCTTTGCCGCGTCTTTCCTTTCGATTAGGCCAGTGACAATAAGAATATAGGTGCAGTGACGAGAAACTCAGCAATTTTTTTTCATTTTATGATTTTTATGTATTTTCGAGACTTTATCATCATAAAGGTATAATTTTATTTGCCCCTTAAAAGCATAGGTAAAAGTTTATATGAAAAAATCCTTACTAAAACATGTGATATTATGGTTGCGCTGCATAGTTCTACTTGTTAGGATTTCAGATCAACTTGATTTTCTAATTTACAATTTTTCTGTGATTTACTATGCAATTCTAAAGTTTTAGCTAATTTATTTTTTGAAAAAAAAAAGATATAATCAAAGGTGGCCTGTATTTTGATTTGAGAAAAATCTGAGGAGGTTTTCGTAAAAATTGCTGAGAGTGTCTTTGGAGTGTCGGTTGATTTTCGATAAAGTGAAGGTCTTTTTTGCAAAAAAAACCCGGAGCCCATCTGTTCTGGACTACGGGTTGATTTGGAAATAATCTGAGGTGTTTTGTGCAAAATATTCTGAGAGGGCCTCTGGAGCGCGGGTTGATTTCAAAAAATAGAAGGGGTTTTTCATAAAATGACCGCGGATCGCCTGATCTGGGTCGTCCGCGCGCCCGATCGAACGGCCGTGAAAAGCCCGTGACATGGCACACTGGCTGGCCGCGGTTTGGGCACAGGTTTCATATGTAAAAGATAGTAAGGCATTTTCTTTTGTTTGCTAATCTATCATAAACTTGCTAGAAATCTATTCTTTCAGAGGCAGAGGGAGTAGATAAACTAGAGTAATCTAAACATGAATCTCACGGTGCAATAGATTGTTGCTTGATGTCCTACTTGTGGGGGTATAACCCCAGATACCCACGGCAATGGATATGGTCCGCAGCACCGGGGCTGGTCCAGCCCATAAGAAGAAGGCGTGTGATGTAAGACACTGATCGGCATGCATCACACGGTTTTAGAAAGGAATCTTGAAGATAGAGAAGGGTCTGTTCGGATATGATAGATATCGTATACCTTGTAAATACTTATCATATACCCGAATAGATCTAGATCTAACCGACTTATAACCCTACCCCCAAGACTATATAAGGCGGGTAGGGACCCCCTCGAATTGATCTCATATTCAATACAATCCAACAAAGACACATGACGTATGGTATTACGTCGATCAGACGGCCCGAACCTGTCTAAATCGTTGTCTCCGCGCCTTGTGTCACCATCCGGTTTCTATTACGCGCACCTTCACCGATCATCTACTACCGTGGATATACCTCTCGGTAGACTGCCGACCAGATTTCGTCGACACTACCCTAATTTTAGAGCACTTTAGTTTACTTTTGAAATCTAAAGCTCTACTATGAGGTGGGCTAAAGTTTAGAGCTAACTTTAGACCATTTGTTTAGAGCCTTAGTTCTAAAGTTTAGAGCTCTAAAATTTAGAGAAAGGGTCCAAACATGCCCTCAGTCTTAGCTCTAGATGTCCAAAATCAGACGCCTAAAATGGGTGCCTATGTCAAGCAACGTTGCTTAGCTCAGAACCAAACAGACTGTGCCAGACATCACAGTAATTAAGATTTGGTAGTGCTAGCGTCTAGATGTTTGGACGGATACCCACGCCTGCACTCCGTTTCACGCGCCCCACACGAGGGCCCGCGCCACCTAGACATAGTCCGCACCGCCTGACCCCATGCGGGGACTCCTCGCGCCCTCCGCTTCCCGGCCCCTTGGCAGCACCCCAGCATCTGTAGTAGGCGGCTGCGGCATATGGGTCCTTGTTTAGTTATATTAGTGGTAATAAATCTACAAAAGGGTAAACAAAAGCTTGTGTATTTTCCAGTTTTTAAGTAAATCGAACTTTGAGTTTTTTAAGAAAAGAAGAAGAAGAAGTGAATAGCATGCATCTCGTAATTCTTTGGCAAACTTAAGAATTTGTTGAGCAATGGCCACTACTTTGGGCAAAATTAGATACTACACTTTACACTTTACAGTGAAAGACAGGTACTCTGATCGAATCTAGCAGTTCTTATATCTTACAACTAAGAAGTAGGCAGGATTTTGCTTGTTTCACTGCCCTCAAATTCCAAAACGACACGGATACATCCCACGGAAATAAACCATAACAACCCAAGCCCCTAAGTCGATCCGGTGAGGATTTGAAGACATCCGGCACCGGTTTGGGCGAGCCAGGCTTGCAAGAATGAGCGCATAGCACAACTTGAAGCGCGCAGGTTGGGGATAACAGAGGTTACTTGGGACACCCCCTTATTTTCTTTCTTGCGACGACGGATTTGGTGAATCGGGGTGCGCAGGGCGGCTCTGGAATCGATCGGCGAGGTCCTCCCAGATCTCGCCGGCGCCGAAATCCCAACCCGGGAAACACACAATTATCATCCCAGCGACGAGCCGGGGCGCCCCAGGGTCGGGTCGGACCACTCACCCAGTAGTCCGCGCCGGCCGGCGGCGAAGAATCCTCCTCCAAGCCGGCGGTGTCGTCCTCCTCGGCGTCGTCATCGTCGTAGAAGTAGTCGCACGCCTCCTCCTCGTCGCTCGCCATGGCGGCGTTTCTCGGTTGATCGAAGCGAGGGGGAGACGAGAGGGCAGCCGGGCAGGGTAGGGGAGAGGAGAGGGTTTTCCGAGGGAGCGAGGGACACTGATGATGAACTGTTGGGAGATGACGATTCTAGTTGTCGAAGAAGACGTCGAATAGATATTGAACTTTTTACCTGTACCGTTATCCAAAGAACGAATAAATCTTATATTTTGTGCGTTAGTTTTGGAGATAGCCTCAGCGTGAACTCGAACGCAAACAGCGCAACGGCAACGCCCAAAGGGTTTTTGTGGTGGGTGTGGGCCAGCGCCATGCCACGTGCCGTGCCGCCAGGGGTTGCTCTTCGGTTCCGTTGGACGGGTCCAACTCGTCGCCGGCTGTTGTAAAAAAAAACTCATCGCCGCTGTATAGCTGGCAGGGCGGCCTACTCGCATGATCCGTGCGCTCGCCGCCGCGTAGGGCTAATCCGAGAGACAGAGGCGGATAACATCTCCCTTCCAAGGTTTTTGACGACGAAGAATTATCTTCACGGCGTCTTATATTATTTGTATTATGTATATATATAAAAAAATTATTGTATGTATGTGACAAAAATAAAATCTATTGTAGCTCTACCAAACAAGGCTTCTGAAGAATCTTTCTAACCGACACACCATGTTCAACACTTCCTTAGCTTCTTATCAAAGGCGTGCATCAAGATAGTAGCATTAATGGAACGAGCCAACGCCTAACTATTCCAAATTATAAGTCGCTGTGACTTTTTTGGTTTATCCATTTTGCTATGTATCTAGACATATATTATATCTATATATATATAGCAAAATGAATGTACCGAAAAAATTCAAAACGACTTATAATTTAGAACTGACGGAGTACCAACCAACCTTATAGAAACATTAGCTACTCTGTTTTATATGACCGTTTCTTGCACGGCCAAATCATGCATGATACCATTTCGCCACATATGCTATTATGTATGCCTTATAACGTGGTACTGTTTTTTTAGCCTACTCAAGCTTTTCGACCAAATATTATTTGTAATCTTGGTTGAAGCATCCGAATCAATATGAATCTGTTATCTGTTCATGAACTTGGTGTACAAATTCACACCGAGTTGTTTATGGAATGGACGGGCTCCTTGTGGTCATTTCAAGAGGGCGCCGTGGGTGGTTGAGATCACACGGCTGATCCTCCGTTGATTGTGGATAGATGGTATAGGACATTGCACGTATATGCAAGCCCTTCGTGCAATCAATGGTCAATACAATTACAATCTCTATAAGTAAGCATGATGGCACACCTTTGGTTAGCAGCGACGGGGCCACATGAGGTTGTGTTTGATAGCGAGAAACGTTTCAAATTCTCAGAAAATTATTAGAATCTCTACTAAATGCCATAACGAGAGAAACATAAGCCTCGTTTCGACATGAGAATCAGATTCATTTCTCATGTGAATCACTAGAAATGCCTCCAAATGGTGTTGTGCCGCCTAGATCCGAAACGATTCTTTAGCGAAGTTAGAAACCAGCAAATGGTGTTTTCTCACTGAATCGTTTCGGTTTCTTTGCCACGCTTATGGGCTACCAATTTTATTTTTTCAGTAATAATCCTTTTTTAGTGTAGCAAATAAAAATGAGTTGTGTTTAAGTTATTCTTTTCCCATAAATGTTTAAATTTTTTTGAAGCATGTTTTTATTTATATGATTTTTAACACACACACACAGATATATATATATATATATATATATATATATATATATATCTCAAAAAACGTTTCATGTGATGAATCACAATCACTTTGTGAGATAATTTGGCTGATAGCATTCAATTCACATTAAGATACACAATGTGAATTGAATGCTATCGGCCAAATTATCTCACAAAGTGATTGTGATTCATCACATGAAACGTTTTTTGAGGGAATTTAGACCTGAAATGTTTCTAAGAGAATCTAGATCCCTACCAAACACACCTATAGTTTCTCCTGTTTCTAGATCTAGTGTGAAGAATCTAGCGACGAGCTAGCCAAACTGTTCCACAAAGTGATTATGATTCGGTACATAAACTTTTCTAGAGAGAATATGGATCTAAATGTTTCTAGAAGAATCTAGATCTCTACCAAACGCACCCTAAATCATCATCGCATGGCACGAGAGTAACGAGACTAACGTAGATAACGCTTTTTCCATGTTGGTGATGCTCCACCACACCATGGTTTTATATATTTTTTTTCTCAAAACTAGGATTATACCCGTAAGTTGTAACGGGAATATAAAATAATATAATTATAATTCAAGTTTAAATATGTGTTGTCGCTGCTACATAAACCATTTTAGAAGACATGTGTTTTTTATTTTCAGAGGAGAGACTTTTATTGGACCATCTCTATAAATGATTTTTTTTGTTTGTGAATAATCTCTATAAATGATTTTAGGAGACAAGAGGTTAAAGAAGCTGTTCACCGTATATATTGTCTTTAAAATAGATTTCTAGAAGTGGGCCAATTAAATAGTCCGCCTGTGAAAAAAAAACAAGCCCAAAATATATATTGACGTGCTAGGATTTGTACCCACTCCCTCCTCCTCTTGTTCTCAATTGGCACTACTCCTATATCATCTCTCAAATGCTCCCTCCCCCTTCTCTCTTTGACTCTCTCACACATCATCCCCCTAGATCCTCACATGCAGGCGCTCTCCCTTCACCTGGATCCCCGGCTCTCCGCCCTTAATGGTGATGACGCTAGTCTTTCCACCTGGCACGCTCCTCCTATGGCATCGGGAGCTCCCTTTTCCACGGAGCGCCACTACTGGCCAAGGGTGGTGTGGCCGACAATGGCAAGGTGAGGCGAGTCGGTCCAGCGTGCTCCTCGCATGGTGCTAGGCGAGGCAGCCAAGGGCTGTGCGGGTACAATGATACATAGCCAGCTAGAATCGTAGTCCTCGAGTTGTTTCCCTTCATTCCCTCTTCCTCTTCCTCTTCCTCTTCCTCATCTCCTCTTTCGTCTAAAAACATTCATGCTCTAGAACAACACACATGGATCGACTGATAGGGGGATATGTTGCACCTCCCTACCTTCAAAGAATGGATGGTGTTTTTTTGGTAGCTACAAGAAAGTCTATGTATTGATACAACATATATTTTTTCCTACCCAGATCTCTATTTCTATCACTACGGAAGGATATAAAAGAGATTATTGAAGTTGCTCTAAGACTACCCAGAGCGTGGACAAATATCAGTGTTGAGAAAGGAGAGATGCTTGAAGCCTCTGGTAGACAGACTACACATGCTGATGTCAAACTTGAAAATCTTAACGAGTCAAGTAGAAATCTTGGTGCTTGCTAAATTTAAAATAATTTCATAGCATGTGCACAGAGGGTGGGGGTTCTGACGCATTCACATGAGCATCGGTGACTAACTTTGTGTGCCAAAAGTTCTAGACATGGGTGTTGGGATGACACGTGAATTGATGTTTTTAACACCGATCACACGCTATGAACAGTCTAAGGGCCTCTTTGATCCACAACGATTATAATAATCAGCGAAAATAATATAACTCTGATCCAAACATACTAGTTTATAAGGTGATTTGCGAATTGAGCTTGGCTCAGCTGGTTGAGTTCCTTGTGGTGGAATCTGCCCATTCGGATTCTAGTCCCCGACTTGACTGGGTACTCGCATTTTCCTAGATTAATTTTAGGATTTAACGGCGCTAACACTAATCCACTTCAAATATGCTTCTCAGTGATTATGAGCATTTGTCATTTCAACCCAGAATTGATATGGGTGCTCGCATTTTTCGGGATTAATTTTAGGATTTAACGGCGCTAACACTAATCCACTTCAAATATGCTTCTTGGTGATTATGAGCATTTGTCACTTGAAACATAACGGCCACTTCAAATATGCTTCTTGGTGATTATGAGCATTTGCCACTTGAACCAAGAATAATCTATCTAGTACAATAATTTAGGAATCCAAACACTTTAATTATTATAGCTAATCTAACTGTTATCCAACAGGGCCTACGGGAATCCCATCCAAACTCCCTCGAAATAGGGGACTGACTGATCCATTCTCAGAACCAAACACGTGATAAATTTGCAATATATTTGGTGATAGGAAATAGTAATAAAAAGGTATAAAGTCGTGAACTGTTTTTTTACCACGTCATGCATTGAAAGAAAATTATTTTTTAGCCGGTATGGCCGTATGGGTAGCGCTACATGAGGTATTTGAAAACACTGTTCTTGTTGATACAGGGGGGAGAATTTGTCGATGATAGAACTTTGATAAATAAATCAGGTAATCCTCTTATTGCTGACATGCAGTAAAAAATTTTCCATCAAAACTCCAATTTTACTAGTTCACACATGCTATTTTCTCGTATCATCAATATAGTTATGTGTCAAATTTTTTTAGTAGCAACTTATCTGTGCACCACAACAGAATTCGATATATATTGGAATAGAATTCTATATCATCGTTGGCATGAGTCATTTTAACTCATATGAGCAAATGTGAGTCAAGATAACATACGAGACATGGAGTATACAGCCATGCGTTACAACAGAATTATAACCGAACGCCTTGGAATTAGACTCCATAACATTGTTGTATGTGAGTTGTTTTAACGTGTGTGAGCACCAATCATGAGTTTAAATCACATACAAGAAATGGATGAAGCGAGAACAGTTTGTGAGAAAAAAAAAAGTCGAACAAAAGAAACATTTCACTCTTTAATAGATAAGACAGATAGAAGAAATATGTATAAAATTCAATATAAATATGAATTAAATGGTATGGGAGACGGATTGTGCAGTATTTTTGAGAATTTGAGTCATTCATTAGTTTTATTTTAATGGAAGAATTTTTCTGTGTCATACGTCTAGTAGAGGGTCCAGATGGGAGCAGGCGACACATCCAGCCTAGCCGCCAAGGGGGGCAGCGGCGCCACCTAAAGGGGAAGGGCCCACACGGTGAGGGTGGCCCCCCCGCCGCCACCGACATCCATGTTCGGAGGATCGTGAATAAAGGAAAGGGAATAGGAATAGGATCGGTTCAGATTAGGTAGATCGGGAGGAGTCCATATCTATAAGGACTTTTCTCGTTAGATTACTTAAGATGCAGGTCTCCTCAGGACTATAAATAGAGAGGCAACGTAATCATTGGGATTAAATAAAAATAGCCTAAGGACTTCCCTATCCCTTTTCTCTCTCCCTAGCGTCTCCTTCTCCTCTCTCCCTGTATGTCGCCCCCTTCTCTCCCTCCTCCCAAGCCCTAGCCGCCGCTACCCCCAGCCCTAGAGGTCCCATCCCAACCGGCCTCTTACACTAGCATTCGGAGATCAGATCGATCCGATGGCCACCACCACCATGATCGTGACCTTCTCCACCATCATGAACAACCACTTCGACGAGATCAATGCAAACTTCAATAAACTCAACACCCACCTAGACAACATCGAGTGTGCACGCTCTAAGGTGAACGCCAAAAATGGTATCCACAAGGTCCTCGATCATTGGACGACGAAGTTCCACAAGCTCTTTAATGGGTACAACAATTCTCCATCAATAACAGATCCAATTCAGCCGGAGAGCAACACGTGGCTCCACACCATTGAGCAAGCACACAGCCATGGAGACGCCGTCATCACCGACATCCAAACCAGATTGCATCAAAAGGACGCCATCAACAACCTCGAAGCAGAGACCAAGCAAGTCATGATCACCACTGGCAAATCCTTAATCAACAACAAGATGGAGGAACCTCGCTCCTCCAACACCCCGAAGATCGTCATAGAGGTCTCCAACACCTTGTTTGCGGCACCGCCAGCACCGCAACCACTGTTGCTGCCACCCCTCCCCCCCCCCTGGCCGGCGCCCACCTAGCCCATGGCTATCCAACCAGCCACTGACTTCTACATGCAGCTTTTCATTTAACAGATGCAGCACAACTCTGGCACATCTGCTCAACGAAGGATGCACCAATGACCGAGTGGGCGCTCTTCACCCGAAACCTCACCCACGATTTTGGCCTGCCAATTAGCTAGGACACGCTCAGCGACCTCGCTCCGCCTCGACACACCGGCACCGTGAATGACTACATCAACAACTTCACCGCGTATGTGCTACATGTCAGCATCACCAGCGAGCCTAATCAGATTAGCCTCTTCATCGCCGGTCTACAAGATCCACCCTAGGTGATAGTCGCACGACACCACCCAAGAGAGCTGGAGACGGCCATAGCTCTAGCGCGAGCATACGAGCATCTGGTGCCTACAAACAGGAACGCCACACGAGCCATCCCCAACATCGACGCCAACTCTGACCACACAGCATGGCGGGAAGTGGACACCCCCATCGGGCAAGATGGAACATGACTCGACACCACCTCCGGCAATGACTCCGACACCTCACAACACCCCCACAAAGGTGCTCCTTCCATTGGTCACCTACAACACCGGAGCAGCCGCGCACCCTGACGACATCACCATTGCCGCTGGTTCTAATCTTGGGGCACATCAGGCAAGGGATGCCCCGACGAGGAGGATGGCACGTACCTTTGCTCCTCTCCTTCCCACGGTGACCCCAACACTAGACGTCCCACAACCACCAATGCTGCCTCCACGTGTCGACAACAACGCCGGCATAGTCCCTATTCTCGGTGACACCATCAACCTTGCCATCATCACCCAGCTCCGCCTCGCCACCCTAGATGAACAGGAACTCCATATCATCTCTACCACCATCGCACTCAACGCAGCGGCACCAGCATGGTCGCTCCAACAAGGCGTCATCCTCTACAACGGGCGCTACTACATACCGATGACTTCTTCGTTGCTGCAGGAGCTGCTGGAATCTGTGGGAACGACAACCCCACAACTCCTAGCAGTCGGCTTCCACACAACGGCATCCACACCAGCTACCCAGGCGTCCCCTCCAGCATCTTGCTGATTGAAGATTGGCCACAATATATCCTCTCATCGGCAACCGTCATCTTCTTTGACAACAATGATCACCAATTCCTCACTATTGATGACGTCTACATCAGCAGACAACCCGCTCATCTACCTAGCCGACTATGACACAGGCGACCTCATCTTCGGCACCCTAAAGCAATTGATCACGTCACCGCCATCCAAGGTGGCGACAGCACTGTGTCGACGCATCATGGGACAAGTCAATGCTGGACAGGTATACAATTTTCCACGACCTCCACGGGTCATGCAGGTGCTACACCTCACGGGGATCCTACTAGGCGCCACCTTAGCTACAGCACGCCATGCCCATGGACCGCCAATAGGCCCAGGAACCTTCAACTACCACATCTTCGGTTACGTTAGCTCCTACCAGTATTGCTTCGAGTTCTCCACCAACAACGCCAACCCCAAGCAAACAGCATGATACTCTGGGACACCTCTTCATTCGTACTGAGGAGATACCTTGGGGGTCCCAACCTCCCCGTCAACAGCTTCAACTACTGGACAATGATTTAGCATAAGGACGCGCTGATCGGAGAAGGAGGGAGTGGTGTCATACGTCTAGTGGAGGGTCTAGATGAGAGTAGGCGGCCCATCCAGCCCAACCGCCAAGGGGGCAGCCACGCCACCTGAAGGGGAAGGGCATGCACGGTGAGGGCGGCCCCCCTGAAAGATCCTAATATGGCTAGAGGGGGGGTGAATAGCCTATTTAAAAATCTACAAATCAACTAGAGCAATTTGATTAGTATGACAAAAGGCGAAATGCAAACTTGCTCTAGCTCTACAAGGGTTGCAAGCCACCTATCCAACAATTCTAGTTGCAATGATTACTAGACACACAACTTGCTATGATACTACTCACTAAGAGCTCTCAATCTTGCTACACTAAAGAGCTCCACTAGATGAACTTAAATAACAAATCAAGCTCTCAATTCTAGTTACACTAAAGAGCTTGCCACAACTAGTTTGTAAGAATATAAAAGAGTAAGTAAGATGATTATACCAACGTGTAGAGGGATAAACCAATCACAAGATGAAGATTAAGCCAATCACCGGGAGAATGCAAATGACAAGAGACAACCGATTTTTCTCCCGAGGTTCACGTGCTTGCCAACACGCTAGTCCCCGTTGTGTCAACCAACACTTAGTGGTTCGGTGGCTAAGAAGTGTTTTACAAACCTCATCCACACGATTGGACACCGCAAGAACCTACCCACAAGTGAGGTAACTCAATGACACGAGCAATTTACTAGAGTTACCTTTCGGCACTCCACTGGGGAAGGTACAACTCCCCTCACAATCACCGGAGATGGCCACGAACAATCACCAACTCGTGCCGATCCTCCACCGCTGCACTGAGCCATCTAGGTGGTGGCAACCACCAAGAGTAACAAGCAAAATCTACAGCGCAACACGAATACCAAGTGCCTCTAGATGCAATCACTCAAGCAATGCACTTGGATTCTCTCCCAATCTCACAATGATGATGGATCAATGATGGAGATGAGTGGGAGGGCTTTGGCTAAGCTCACAAGGTTGCTATGTCAATGAAAATGTGTAAGAGAGTGAGCTTGAGCCAGCCATGGGGCTTAAATAGAAGCCCCCATGAAATAGAGCCATTGTACCCCTTCACTAGGCACTGATCGGGGTGACCGGATGCTCCGGTCCAGTTGACCGGACGCTGGATCCAGCGTCCGGTCACCCGATGTAAGCCACGTGTCAGTCTGAGTTAAACCTAAGCCGCCAGATTTCAATGGCTATGAAGCGACTGGATGCTCCGGCACAAGTGACCGGATGCTTAGACCCCAGTGTCCGGTCGTTTCCAGTAAGCTCCCAAAACCAACTTTTGCCGACCGAACGCGTTCGGTCATGCCTGACCGGGCCCTGCCAGCGTCCGGTCATGCTGTGACTACTTACTGTGCTGACCGACAACATGACTGGACGTAGCCCTTCAGCGTCTGGTGCTTAACCCTAGTCGCTGTGCCATCCGACAACTTGATCGGACGTAGCCCTTCAGCGTCCGATCGCTGGGTGATCCAGCGTCCGGTCAGTTGACCGACGCTAGCATCTTTGCGACCAACTCCATTTCACTTCTAACTTCTCCACCCTTGCTCAAATGTGCCAACCACCAAGTGTATCACCTTGTGCACATGTGTTAGCATATTTTCACAAATATTTTCAATGGTGTTAGCACTCCACTAGATCCTAAATGCGTATGCAATGAATTAGAGCATCTAGTGGCACTTTGATAACCTCATTTTAATACGAGTTTCACTCCTCTTAATAGTATGGCTATCAATCCTAAATGTGATCACACTCTCTAAGTGTCTTGATCACCAAAACAAAATGGCTCCTACTATTTATACCTTTGCCTTGAGCTCTTTATTTTTTTCTTTCTTCTTTTCCAAGTTCAAGCATTTGATCATCACCATGCCATCACCATCGTCATGATCTTCACCACTGCTTCATCACTTGGAGTAGTGCTACCTATCTCATAATTACTTTGATAAACTAGGTTAGCACTTAAGGTTTCATCAATTAACCAAAACCAAACTAGAGCTTTCAATCTCCCCCTTTTTGGTAATTGATGACAACCCTTTCACAAAGATATGAATTAACATTCAATTGAATCCATGTTGCTTGTCCAAGCATATTTACCATGTGTAAAGGAATATGGACAAGTTTCATAAATTCCATATAGTAGCAATTGCTCCCCCTACATATGTGCCAAGAGTTTGGATTGTAGCTTGCACATATGCTTAGATAGGAAATATAGGAGTCAATTTCTACCAAATGATGCTAAGGTATAAGAGATGGACCTTTGAAGCATGATACCAATCGGAGTGCACCAATATACCATCCTTAGCACCATTAGCAACTAGATATATACACAAAAACTAGAATACCCCATAAGGGTCTAGTTTTCATAATGTGAGCATGAGTCTAGTTACTTAGCCTATGCATGCTAGTTTTTCATTTTATCACTCGAACCTATAGCTAGCATACACCATACAAGCATGGATATTGAAATTTAAAACTTGTGCTATGCAAGCAAACATATGAAATGCACATCAAAATGCAACATACAAGTTTATAAGCTTACTCCCCCTACTCGTGTGCTCAAAATTTTAATTGATCCCTTTCCTTTATCATATCTCTCCCCCTATGTCAAATACTCCCCTATCACTCATATCTTTGTTTCTCTCCCCCTTTGTCAACAATTAGCACAAAAGGTGAGCTCAAATTATAGATAGATTAGGGTGAAATCATATGAAATGAGGATCATTTTCCCAATTTGGTTCAATCTAGATTACTTTGCAAAAGATATTTAACTCGGTTTGATCCAAGGACAAGCTTCTTCACACCTCCAAGTAAGGGTTATCTTGTACCATATTGAGTTAAACACTTATAACTCATTTTCTAAATCAAACACTAGGTTTGCAAGCCCACAAACATGTCATATGCTACCACTAGATCATTTCAATCATACAAGCAACAGTGGTACCATACAAGCATCAAATTCATTTGATTTTCATGAATGAGCCTATTCAAATATGAAACATGTCTAGATGCACTAATCATGTCCTTAGCAAGGATGTATGCCATGCCAATCAACTTTTACCTTGGATTGCTCGAAGGAGAGGCATATCATATAATGGGGGTGCATCAACACATATTGGAAAAGTCAAGTATGTTCAATTCATTCCTTAGCTTGTAAAACCTCTTCTCATCAAGTGGCTTGGTGAATATGTCGGCAAGTTGATCTTCGGTGCCCGCACTCTCTATGCAAATATCTCCTTTTTGTTGGTGATCTCTTATGAAGTGATGACGGACATCTATATGCTTTGTTCTTGAGTGTTGAACCGGGTTGTTGGTAAGCTTTACGGCACTTTCATTGTCATATAGCAATGGCACTTGCTTGAACTTGATTCCAAAGTCACTCAAGGTAGCCTTCATCCAAAGTAATTGAGCACAACAACTACCGGCCGAAATGTACTTCGCTTCAGCGGTTGAAAGTGCTACACTATTTTGCTTCTTTGATGACTAAGACACGAGTGATCTTCCCAATAGTTGACATGTGCCTGATGTGCTCTTTCTCTCAACTTTGTATCCCGCATAATCGGAATCCAAATATCCAATCAACTCAAATCTTGCTCCTTTGGGATACCATAATCCAACATATTGTGTATGCTTCAAGTACCTTAATATTCTCTTAGTTGCCTTCAAATGACTTTCTCTTGGTGAGGCTTGAAATCTAGCACACATGCACACACTAAACATCACATCCGGTCTTAATGCGGTCACATAGAGTAGGCTTTCAATCATAGACCGATACATCTTTTGATCCACCATGTTACCACTAACATCACTATCCAAGCTTCCACTTATCTCTATTGGTGTACTAATAGCTTTAGCATCATCCATTCCAAACTTCTTGAGCATATCCTTGATATACTTGCATTGACTCATAAATGTGCCATTCTTCATTTACTTGATTTGAAGACCAAGGAAGTAACTAAGCTCTCCAATCATAGACATCTCAAACTCACTTGCCATTATCTTGCCAAACTCCTCACAAAATTCTTGATTTGTTGATCCAAAGATGATATCATCAACATAGATTTGCATTACAAACAAGTCATTTCCAAGCTTCTTGGTGAAGAGAGTGGTGTCAACCTTTCCCATCTTAAATCCCTTAGAGAGTAGAAAGTCCCTCAATCTCTCATACCATGCTCTAGGTGCTTGCTTCAATCCATACAAAGCCTTTCTCAACTTATACACATGGTTGGGTTTCTTTTCATCCTCAAAACCAGGAGGTTACTCAACATACACAAGCTCATTGATGTATCCATTTAGAAATGCACTTTTTACATCCATTTGGTACAACTTGATGTTGTTGGCACAAGCATAAGCTAGTAAGATCCTAATTGCTTCCAATCTTGCAACCGGGGCATATATTTCTCCAAAGTCAAGACCTTCAACTTGAGTATAACCTTCAGCCACTAATCTTGCTTTGTTCCTTATTACTATCCCATCTTGATCTTGCTTGTTTCGAAAGACCCACTTAGTTCCAATCACATTATGATCCTTAGGCCTCTCAACTAAATTCCATACTTAGTTTCTTGTGAAGTTGTTTAGCTCTTCATGCATAGCATTGATCCAATCAACATCCCTCAAAACTTCATCTATCTTTTTAGGTTCAATGGATGACACAAATGAGAAATGCTCACAAAATGAGGCTAATCTTGATCTAGTTTGCACACCTCTTAAAATATCACCAATGATAGTGTCCAATGGATGATCTCTTGCGATATTAGTTGGTTATAGCACTTGCACTTGATTGCTTGCATTAGATTGATTACTTGGTTGAGATGATGAACTAGCCATTTGTTGATCTTGCACATTGCCATTACTAGTGCTTGCTTGAATTTGATCATGAGAACCACTAGCTTGCACATTTGAGTTAGAGAACACTTGATTCTTGTCATCTTCAACATCAATCACCTCTCTAGGCCTTATATCACCAATGTCCATATTCTTCATTGCATTGACCAATTGAGTGCCTCTTACATCATCTAGATTCTCATCTTCCTCTTGGGAACTATTTATTTTTTCAAATTCCACATCATGAACCTCCTCAAGAGTACCACTAACCAAATTCCAAACTCTATAAGCCTTGCTAGTAGTGGAGTAACCAAGCAAGAAACCTTCATCACATTTCTTTTTAAACTTGCTCAATCTAGTGCCTTTCTTCAATATGTAGCATTTACAACCAAAAACTCGAAAGTATATTATGTTGGGCTTTCTTCTATTCAAAAGCTCATAAGGTGTCTTCTCCATCATGGGGTGACAATAGAGTCAGTTGCTATAATAGCAAGCCATGTTGATTGCTTTGGCCCAAAATGAATGACTCACATTGTACTCACTCATCATTGATCTTGCCATATCAATTAAGGTTATATTCTTCCTTTCAACTAGCCCATTTGATTGAGGGGTATACTTGGCCAAGAATTGATGTCTAATTCCAAATTCATCACACAACTCATCAATTCTAGTGTTCTTGAATTCACTACCATTGTCACTTCTAACTTTCTTGATGGTTGTTTCAAACTCATTGTGAATGCTCTTGACAAATGATTTGAATGTTGCAAACACATTACTCTTGTCACTAAGAAAGAAAACCCATGTATATCTAGTGAAATCATCCACAATCATAAATCCATATTTGTTTTCACCAATGCTAGTGTATGTGGTTGGTCCAAACAAGTCCATGTGCATCAACTCAAATGCCTTAGATATGCGCATCATGCTCTTCTTAGGATGTGTGTTACCAACTTGCTTTCCGGCTTGACATGCACTACATAGCTTATCCTTCTCAAATATGACATCTTTCAAGCCTCTAACTAAGTCATGCTTAATCAACTTGTTCAATTGTTTTATTCCAACATGACCAAGCCTTCTATGCCATAACCAACCCATGCTAGACTTAGTGATCAAACATGTTGACAATTGAGCTTCTCTAGCATTGAAATCAACCAAGTATAGATTTTTATATCTAAATCCTTTGAATATCAAGTTAGAGCCATCTACACTTATAATCTCTACATCATCCATACCAAATATGCACTTGAAACCAAGATCACACAATTGAGCTACCGATAATAGGTTGAAGTTTAAGTTCTCTACTAATAGCACATTAGAAATGCTCAAGTCATTGGATATTGCAATCTTACCAAGCCCTTTGATATTACCTTTGCTATTGTCACCAAATGTGATACTATCAATCCCATTGCTCTTGTTTTCATTGAGTGAATTGAACATTCTTGAATCACCGGTCATGTGTTGTATGCACCCACTATCAAGCACCTAATGCCTTTCTCCGGCTTTATAATTTACCTACGAAAGAAGATCAATTCTTTTTAGGTACCCAAACTTGCTTGGGTCCTTGTAGGTTAGTCACCAAGGTCTTTGGTACCCAAATGGCCTTCTTCTTTGGGCCTATAATTAGTGTACCAATGAACTTAGCCTTCACACCATTGGCACCCTTATAAAGCATGTAACAAGAATCAAATTTGATTGATGATACATTAGGTAGCTTATTCTTGTTAGTCTTGCAATTTTGCTGTATATGTCCAACTTGCTTGTATCTATTGCAAAACCGACCATTGCCCTTCACAAAGCTAGCTTTAGGAGTCACAAAGGCCGCCTTGCCTTTCTTAGGGTTATAGCCTAATCCCTCTTTGTTAAGAGAAAATCTTTGGCTACCCAAGCACTTTAGCAAATGGGCTTCTCCACCATAGGCATTGCCTAAGGCACGAGTGAGCTCATTTATCTCCTTCTTGAGGTTCTCATTTTCACCATAAGTGAGGCATCACAAGTGAGACCATTACTCAAAGGTGAAGTGGAAGTAGTAGTGCTATAAGAAGTGTTAGTGGAAGCAACTAAGATGGACTCATGAAAAGATTCATCAATAAGATCACATGTTATTCCCACAGCACATGTTATGATCACTTGCTCCTTCTTGGCTTCCTCCACTTTGACTTACTCAATGAGAGAGGAGTGAGCCTTTTCAAGCTTAGAGTGAGCTTTGTCAAGCTTCTCATGGGCTTCCATTAGCCTCTCATGAGTGGCATTGAGCTCATCAAGGGATTGCTAAAGAAATTTGACTTTCTTGTTCAATTCCTTGCACTCCTTTCTTTTCATCTCAGAGCAAGTATGCACTTGCTCACACATGTCCATGAGCTCCTCCTTGGAGTACTCCTCCTCATCATCATCACTCCTACAAGCATCACTTTCACATTCATCATCATCACTCACATTATATTTTACCTTGGTAGATTTTGCCATGAGACATGTCGATGGAGTGTCGAAGATGAAGGGCTTGTTGTTGATGGCGATGCTTGCTAGTGCTCTCTTGATAGATTTCTTGTCATCATCACTAGAGCTATCACTATCCGAAGAGCCATCACTATCCCATGTGACCATATAACCTCCACCCTTCTTCTTCTTTTGGAAGGTCATTCTCTTCTCCTTCTTTTCTTTCTTATCCTTCTTGTGTTTCTTCTTCTCATCCTCATCATTGTCACTATTATATGAACAATTTGCTACTACATGATCGGGGCTCTTGTAATTGTAGCATCTTCTCACATACTCCTTGGTGTGATCTCTTCTCTTTCTTGCACCATAGCCCTTCTTCTTCATAAATTTTTCTATCTTGCGCACAAAGAGGGCCATAGCTTCATCATCAATATCACTAAGATCATCATCACCACTTGATTCTTTCTTGGACTTACCCTTGTTCTTTGATGATGATGAGCTAGCCTTGAATGCTATGATTTTCTTCTTCCTTCTTGTCATCCTTGTCATCCCCCTCCCTTTCCACACGGTATGTCTCTTGTGTTATGACATCACCTAGTACTTGGTGGGGGGTAATATCCTTCAATCCTCCTCTTATGATTAGCAATCTTAACATCTCAAATCTTGGAGGTAGGCACATCAAGAACCGATGAGAGATGTCATCATCCTTAATCTTCTCTCCCAAAGCCTTCAAGTCATTGACAATTACTTGCAATCGATGGAACATCTCTGGAATGCTCTTATCTTCTTTCATCTTGAAGCTTGTCAATTTGTCCTTGAGAATGTACAACTTGGCACTCTTCACCGCCGGTGTGCCCTCATACGTTTCCTCCAATCTTGTCCATACCTCATTTGCTCTTTCATAATCCTTGATTTGCTCAAACACCTTGGAATCAATGGCATTGTATATGGTGTTGAGAGCCATTGTGTTGCATTGCTTGTTGGTCTTGTCTTGGTTGGTGGGATTGTCGGGATCGATGATAGCATAATCATTCTCGGTCACTTTCCATACTTGATCATTGATTGAACCAAGATACATCATCTTTCTCTTCTAATAATCATAGCATGTGCCATCAAAGAACGGTGGTTTGTGTAACACCCCGATGTTATGCCAGCATTTAGGTACTGCAATCATGCATATTGTGCATCATCAAGCATCCTAATCATACATACCTAATCATGTAAATAATAACTGAAACCATGCGTCGAAACGTATGAAACATGCTCGTGAAACATGAATGTTGCATACACTTGTTTAGAGTTGTTTTTTGCCCAAATTATGCTTGCTAGGTTAGTAAAACATGTTTGGCTATGATTGTAAATCATCTAGAATTATTTAGCACAATTTTTGGAGCAAAGTTTGTATCTAAATTATTGCCAAATTTTGCTTTCAAAATAATTCTCCAAAATTAGGGTTTTGAGTTAAAATTGACTTTAATTTTATAATTCAAAATCTAGCAAGAATTGGACTTTGGTCATAAAAGCAAAGTTGTAGAGGATTAAATTCTAAGCAACTTTTATTTTTGGGACATTTTCAAAAGAAGTCATTTTCTTACTCAAAAGGGTATTTGAAAACTGCTATTTGAAATTTCCTTGAAAATAGAAAATCGAAAAGTGTTTCTATCCTTTCACGGGCCGCCGCCTCGCTTCTCGGCCCATGGCCGAAGCCAGCTCGGCCTGCCACCGCGCCTGCCGCTCACCCGCCCCGCGTCCGGCCCAGCCCACCTCGCGCACACGGCCTGCCTCCGCGCTGCGCCGTACCGTTCCCGCGCGCCGCGTCCCGACCAGCGCTAGAGCGCGACCGCCGCGTGGTGACCATGCGCCGGCGACGCCCGCCGCGCGACAGCCACGGCCTGCCTCCGTTTCCATGTGCCCGCCTTCATCTGCTGCCCCCGCTGCGCCCCCATTTTGCACTCCCTCTCTCTCAGACGCAGCAACAGCAGCAGCGCGCGCTGCTCTCGCCACCGAACGTCGCCGCTGCCTCGCCGGCAACATACCCCTCCTCTCACGCTTCCATTCTTTGATTCTCGCCGCCAGAAGCTCCACCTAGCCTCCCTACCTCGCCTGCGCTCGCTCACGGCCACCGTCGTCGAGGTAAGGTCCGAGCTTGGTGGCCCCTTCCTCTCCGGCGAGTGCGCTGCCGTGGCCGCGTGGTCCGTCTCGCCGCTGGGCCAACGTCACCCTCCCAACCGGTGCGGCTTGGCGTGGTGTGCACGCTGGCACCGCCCACGCCACCGGAAGGGCTCGCGCCGGTGAGCACCGGTCGGCGGAGCTCCTCCCCTGCTCTCGGGTCGCTGACCCATGGGGCCGCAGGGCCCAGCCGCAGTGGCGTGGCTCCTTCGCCCGGTCGAGCTGGGCCAAAATGGCTTGGGCCGAAGCCCCGAGCCAGGCTGCCGCCCTCCCCTTCGCTTGGTCTGCGCAGGCCGAATGTGGCCGTGGGCCAATTGTTTTCCACGGGCTGGCCCAGTAGCAATAGGAAAATTTCGTTTTCAGTTTTCTTTTATTATTTGGAAAGAGAAATGCTTTAGAAAATGTTTGTATACTCAAATTTGCTCCAAATTTGTTGAAACAAATTTTGCTAGGTTCCTTGTCACCAGATTTACATGATAAAAATATTGCATGTCATTTTTGAGATACTTTTCTGTAGAGCTTTAATTAATTCTTGATATTGCTGATATCTTGTAAAATGGTTAGTAAATCCTATATGTATCAGAAAAATATGATTCTAAGTTTGTTACTCTTCTTGTGTAATGTACTTCCTAGGAAAAATATGTGTCATGCATGTACTGTAGAAAAATTATGAGGTGTAGTTCAAGTGCCTTTAATGGCTGATTTTTGTTATTTTTGCTAGAGAGCAAAATTTGAATAAAACATGCATGTGATAATTTTTGTACAGTAATTATTTGTTGTGTAGAACATAGAAAAAATATTTTATCTGTTGTTTGACACTTTTCACAGTACAAAGTATTTTCATGTTCATAATCATGCCATAGCTTGTTATTTTTGTGTAGGCTAATCCACTCATTCAAACACCATAAAAATCTGAGGGTAGACTACTTAGGGAAGTACTGTGCTATGGTAATTTTCTAAGATTTTTCTAAGCAATAAAAATAGATGTTGCTATTCAAACCTATTATTAATTAGGGTTTAATCAAGTGTTGCTTTATGTGTGATTAAGAAATTAGTGAAGCTTTGGTGTATCTTTGAAGCATTTAATGAGATATGTTGACTTAGTATATTAGTAGTAGAAGAGAATGCAGTAGATGACATGTGCTTGTAGTATATGTTCTTGGATGATGTTGACTACCTTGCATTCAAGCATATCCATTGTATTCATCTCATCCGATGCACCGATTGCATAAGCACTTACGCACATTACATCATACAGGATCATAAACCGAGAACCCAATCGTCATACCCGAGGAGCCCGAGGAGCAGCTCGAGGTGCAGCCGTAGGAAGTGCCCGGAGCCGACGAGGAGGACGTTGAGTAACTTCCGGAGTGCCCCGATCACCGCCCGAGCTCCTTCGAGAGAGGCAAGCCCCGAAGCATTTTCTCTCCAGTTTGCAATTGCTAATTAACTGCTTTACTTTAATTGATGCATTATGTTCAGGAGTTGTTTGCAACCGTTGTTGCATTATACCTTGTCTACCTTTGTTATACTATATCCTTGTTACCCTAGTATCTGCCATTGAGTCAATGCTTAGCTGGCTTAGACCGGTAGAAGTCGGGTGATTTCCTGTCACTTGCGAGCTATAGGTGGTTACCTGGATCTGCTTGGATGACTATAAAGTCATGGTATAACTAAGTGTTAAATGAAATTGAGACCGGACGGAGACTTACAGAATTTTGGACTGTAGTGCTTTTCCGTCTGTGTCGATTAAGGACCAACCGTTGTTGGGCCTCGAGTCATGTTGAACGCATGCCTTATATTTAGCTGGCCGAATAAAGTACCTTTCGACCGCGAAGCTATGAGATTATTCAGACCGAGTAGATTGCCCGCAACGCACTATGCCGGAGCAGGTGTGGTAGGACACGGGGGCGAGATGATAAGACCAAAGTGCAGACGGTCGGCCCCCGGGTACATGTGGTTCCTGGCAAACTCGAGATTCCTGGATAGTTGACTCGGTGACCGATACCTCACTTTAGCGAGTGAGTGAGGTTTGTGTAAGGAATAAATCACCAGCTGGTTAGAAATCGATTCGAATCGCCATCGCTCCTGGATAATGAGCACTTGACTTTAGTTACTTCATCGTAGTAATGTTAATGGAACACTTGGACAGTTATAATGAATATGACAAGATAGAAGTTGCTAATGATCATGGGTTATCATTATTGGCTTAATCACATGTTTACTCTAGTATAGGTGCAAATCTAGTCGATAGGTTAATAATAATTAACTTGACAATAATACTTTTGGAAAGGTTCTTGAAATGCTAAAAATGTTTCCTTTGCAAATGAGTCAGCTACCCTACTATAAAGCCCTTCATAATCCTTGGTGTCACTTATTTTCGATTATGTCGGGTAAGTCTAGCTGAGTACCTTCTCGTACTCAGGGTTTTATTCTCACTTGTTGTAGATGGGCAGATGTATTACGGCTATTGTATCAACTGCCTGTATCCTGCGATGGGTGATGCTTAGGACCATAGGCATGGTCATTCCTTACGTCTCGTCTGATGCTTTTGTTGGAGATGATCATTAGCTGGCACTGTATTTGAACTCCGTGTGAGTGTGTGTGGTTTTGAATAAATGGCTTTCGCTACTTCTATTTGAACTCGTTTTGTAATAACTATGTTTAAACTCTGATGTATCTGAGATGCAAACTTTTATGTAATATGTGATGGTGACTGCTAAACTTATTACGATCTTGGCTGGGATGTGAGTTGGTTTGAAATCCTTCGTGATTTCATGGACTACCGGGTTATACGGGCTTAAGTTTGCTAAATCGTCTGCTTTGGCGGATGATTTTCTTACTTAATTTCGTATAATTGGCTGGTTCTGTTACAGTTTGCCCCCCACATGGTTGAACACAACTTGAGCCATAATTTGATACCGAGGTTGTTAAGCCTTTAATCAAACGGTGACCACGGCTCTAATACCATTTGAAAGGTCATAATATGGCTAGAGGGGGGGGGGGGTGAATAGCCTATTTAAAAATCTACAAATCAACTAGAGCAATTTGATTAGTATGACAAAAGGCGAAATGCAAACTTGCTCTAGCTCTACAAGGGTTGCAAGCCACCTATCAAACAATTCTAGTTGCAATGATTACTAGACACACAACTTGCTATGATACTACTCACTAAGAGCTCTCAATCTTGCTACACTAAAGAGCTCCACTAGATGAACTTAAATAACAAATCAAGCTCTCAATTCTAGTTACACTAAAGAGCTTGCCACAACTAGTTTGCAAGAATATAAAAGAGTAAGTAAGATAATTATACCAACATGTAGAGGGATGAACCAATCTCAAGATGAAGATTAAGCCAATCACCGGGAGAATGCAAATGACAAGAGACAACCGATTTTTCTTCCGAGGTTCACGTGCTTGCCAACACGCTAGTCCCCGTTGTGTCGACCAACACTTGGTGGTTCGGCGGCTAAGAGGTGTTTCACAAACCTCGTCCACACGATTGGACACCGCAAGAACCTACCCACAAGTGAGGTAACTCAATGACACGAGCAATTTACTAGAGTTACCTTCCGGCACTCCGCCGGGGAAGGTACAACTCCCCTCACAATCACCGGAGACGGCCACGAACAATCACCAACTCGTACCGATCCTCCACCGCTACACCGAGCCGTCTAGGTGGTGGCAACCACCAAGAGTAACAAGCAAAATCCGCAGCGCAACACGAATACCAAGTGCCTCTAGATGCAATCACTCAAGCAATGCACTTGGATTCTCTCCCAATCTCACAATGATGATGGATCAATGATGGAAATGAGTGGGAAGGCTTTGGCTAAGCTCACAAAGTTACTATGTAAATGAAAATATGCAAGAGAGTGAGCTTAAGCCGGCCATGGGGTTTAAATAGAAGCCCCCATGAAATAGAGCCATTGTACTCCTTCACTGAGCACTGATCGGGGTGACTGGACGCTCTGGTTCGGTTGACCGGACGCTCCGATCCAGTTGACCGGACGCTGGATCCAGCGTCCGGTCACCCGATGTAAGCCACGTGTCAGTCTGAGTTAAACCTGAGCCGCCAGATTTCAACGGCTATGAAGCGACTGGACGCTCCGGCACAAGTGACCGGACGCTCAGACCCTAGTGTCCGGTCGTTTCCAGTAAGCCCCAAAACCGATTTTTGCCGACCGGACGTGTCTGGTCATGCCCGACCGGGCCCTGCCAGCGTCCGGTCACGCTGTGACTACTTACTGTGCTGACCGACAACACGATCAGACGCAGCCCTTCAGCGTCCGGTGCTTAACCCTAGTCGCTGTGCCATCCGACAACTCGACCGGACGCAGCCCTTCAGCGTCCGGTCGCTGGGTGATCCAGCGTCCGGTCAGTTGACCGACGCCAACATCTTTGCGACCAACTCTATTTCACTTCTAACTTCTCCACCCTTGCTCAAATGTGCCAACCACCAAGTGTATCACCTTGTGCACATGTGTTAGTATATTTTCACAAACATTTTCAAGGGTGTTAGCACTCCACTAGATCCTAAATGCATATGCAATGAATTAGAGCATCTAGTGGCACTTTGATAACCGCATTTCAATACGAGTTTCACTCCTCTTAATAGTACGGCTATCAATCCTAAATGTGATCACACTCTCTAGGTGTTTTGATCATCAAAACAAAATGGTTCCTACTATTTATATCTTTGCCTTGAGCCTTTTGTTTTTCTCTTTTTTCTTTTTCAAGTTCAAGCATTTGATCATCACCATGCCATCACCATCGTCATGATCTTCACCACTGCTTCATCACTTGGAGTAGTGCTACCTATCTCATAATTATTTTGATAAACTAGGTTAGCACTTAGGGTTTCATCAATTAACCAAAACCAAACTAGAGTTTTCAACCCCCCGCCGCCGACATCTATATCCGGAGGATCGCGAATAAAGGAAAGGGAATAGTAATATGATTGGTTCAAATTAGGTAGATCGGGAGGAGTCCGTATCTATAAGGACTTACCTCGTTAGATTACTTAAGATGCAAGTCTCCTCAGGACTATAAATAAAGAGACAATGTAATCATTAGGGTTAAGAAAGAACAACCTAAGGGCTTCCCTATTCCTCTTCTCTCTTCCTAGCATCTCCCTCTCCTCTCTCCGTGTGTGCCACCCCCTTCTCTCCCTCCTCCCAAACCCTAGCCACCACCACCATAGCCGCCGCTACCCCGAGCCCTAGAGGCCTCATCCCAACCAGCCTCTTACATTCTGATAATAAGTCAAACAATAAGTCTAAATAATATAGTCCCGTCTGCCGGTGACCTCCGTTTTTTTTTCCTTTTTCTATCTACCGGCAAAGAAAACCTTCAGCCTTCACCACAGCGGACAGCCTACTTTCAGTTCTTCAGTTCTGAACTTCTGATGCAGCGAACGACCCGCACGGACTGGCGTCTCTTCCAGCGACCGCCGACCGATCGCCTCGCAGCCGGTTCCGGTTCCACCGCAAGTCCCACCCCGCCCCGCTCGTCTCCCTCTCCACCCGCGCCAGCGCCGCCGGTAAAACCGTAAAAATGAAAACCCCAGTAAAAAGTAAACCGCAGCACCCACGCAGCTACGAAGGAAAATGACTTGACTGATTAATCTCTTCCCGTCCCCCTTCCCTGAGACGACGCCACCGTCACGCCCACCACCAACCTATCCCCCCCACCGCGTCACGCGCCCCCACCTCCTCAGATCGGCGGCGAGCCGGGGGTGCCTGGACACGCGGCGGAGAGCTCGAGGCGTCATGGCGAAGTCGAGCGCGGACGACGCCGAGCTGCGGCGCGCGTGCGCCGCGGCCGTGGCGGCGTCGGGCGCGCGCGGGGAGGAGGTGGCCTTCTCCATCCGCGTCGCCAAGGGCCGCGGCATCTTCGAGAAGCTCGGCAGGCTCGCCAAGCCCCGCGTCCTCGCGCTCACCGGTGAGCGCTCCCCCCCCCCCCCCCCCCCCCCCCCCCCCCCCCCCCCCCCATCGACTCACCTCTGTCCCCGCTTCGTTTTGCTGTGCTGCGCTGCGCTGCGAGCGAGGGGTGGGCTTGCTGAGAGTACCAAGTTGGGTAGCTTGGAGCGGATTCTGTGCCTGCCTCAGAGGACTGTGCCGAGTTCATTGGTGACGTGCTGCTTCATCGCCATTAGCACGACTCTTGCCCGGACGGTCGTGATCTGGACCGCTTGGATCCCCACAAGGATCCAAGCCTTGCTCGTCATGCTGATATTTACACTTGTCGTTGGCTCGAGGAGATCCGTGTTGCTTATCTCAAGCTACTAGGCGCGAGCTCTAAACCACGAAGAGTAGCCTATATTCACCACACCTCAACACCTGGATCCACTTTGCATTGCTTAAGTGCACACAACTTGCCTATTAGCTGTTACCTCGCAAAGCTCTAGATCAAGAAAGTGCAAATGAGGGAACCCAAACTTTACACATTGGTCGACTATAACAACTAAGGAGCAGAGAAGATGAGCAATCGCCAACTGCCAAAGTTGATCTGCTGGACCTGCTTGATACGCCCTTCTTAGGTTAGCTGGAGCTACCACAGTTGGCCAGAGGGGATGATGTACAGTTCCAGCTTACATGCCGAGAATGGTGTTGTTATGAGAGAGCTCAGCATATGAGCTGAAACTGGTGGCTTCGAGGATTGCAACAACCATGATTTCTTTGTTCAGATAACAGCTGTTCTATGTACTGACTGACTACTGAGGCTTTGTTTGCTGTATTTGCATATTCATATGAGTAGATCCCTAGCTTAGCCAGGATTTTTTTGGATGAAAGAAACAGTGATCTATATGCAGTTGTCATTCACTTGATTGTTTGAAGAGAAATTGAGCTTAATGATGTAGTACCAGAGTCTAATTGGAGCCAGTTGGCTCTTGAAGAGGATCCCTGATTATGCTTCGGTCATTATATCTGCCCAATACATGATTTGGTTTACTTTGAATTTATTACCGTGGCCAGTGGCTGTTTGCTAATGTTTCTGTTCAGTAGCTGTAGCTTGGGTGACATATGATAGGCATCTATTAATAAATATGTCACTATGTGCTTGGAAACATAGGGTAGTAACTGTGTTAGTGTAGAAGACATATGCTTGCAACAACTGCTGAACAATTTTAGCTTCATGCAGTTACAAAATCATCAAAAGGCGAGGCAAACAAAGCTTTTCTCCGAGTATTAAAGTATTCATCTGGGGCAGTGCTTGAGGTTTGTTTTCTGTACTGACAATCTTGCTATCTAATAGTTGTCCAGTACATTACAGGAATGGGGTTATCTTGTTTGGTGCCTTAAGCTTTCATGAGGGTATAGATGCTGTTGTTGAAAGATGGAACACTATTTGATCACTGTGTATTTTCATTGCATACATGATTACATATACTATTGTCCTTCTGTTTTCTATCACTCACGATTGATTGCATGAACACTACCTCAAGCTAGCATTGCATATTGTAATACCCCTGCATCAATAAAATACTGTACTAGTTTTTTTTCCTCTGGCTCTTGGTGAAGGTTGCTACTTACTTTGCTGCAAGAAACTTAGTCTTCTCCTGTTTTATTTCTTCTATTTCAGCCAGCCAAACTTTACAAGCTGAAACATCTAACAAAGGTTGAGGTTATTTCCAATGATCCCAGTGGTTGTACATTTGTTCTGGTATGTACTTTGATCTCTCACGCAATGCTTCTTGTGGAGTATTTTAAGAAAACATCAGTTATATCCATTACTAACTCTTTATGTTTTATGTCCGGACTGCAGGGATTTGATAACCTTAGGAGTCAGAGTGTTGCCCCGCCACAATGGACGATGCGTAACATCGATGACAGGTTGTTGCCTAGAAAGTTTGCTGTGTGGTATTAGACTCTGCTAGACTGCTACTTTATCCATCTTCTTTTGCCCCCTCTGCTTTACATCTCATTCTTTGCTATATATTTTGCAGAAACCGTCTACTTTTTTGTATTCTGAACATGTGCAAGGAGATACTCAGTTATCTTCCGAAAGTTGTTGGAATTGATATTGTGGAGCTAGCTCTTTGGGCAAAGGTGCATATTAAAACCTTTTCTATCCATTGTGAGCATGACTTTTTTTGTGCCCTTGACTTCTCTCTCTTCATTGCTTCTAATAAATAGAATGCCTATGTTACACAGTGATTTCTTGGAACTAATTTGACACAAACTGTCTATCTACAATACTTTAAAATTGAGATGAAATTTGGTTCCTACAAGCTGATGATATATAGTATGTACACTTTAATTATTTTTAATGATTAAGAAAGTATTGTTGAGAATTTTCAATCAATTTAGTTTAAGCACCATGAAAGCAACATGCAAAGTTCTGCAAGATTTCCAAATGAAGTCCACAATACATCACACACCATTTTTTTCTCGAAGGACGCAGGAGAGCTGTGTGTCATTTCATTTAGAAAAGATGTACAATGGAGCGACAAAGCCTTCTCCTACATTTGTGCTACCGCATTTAAAATTTGAGTTTTAAACTGATTTCTATTTGGAGAAAGAAAGAAGACATCTTCGAGGATCTGGTATCTCTAATCAGGCCTTGTTTAGATTGCAAATTTTTGCAATCTGGACACTGTAGCACGTTTCGTTTGTATTTGACAAACTTTGTCCGATCATGGACTAACTAGGCTCAAAAGATTCGTCTCGTGATTTACAACCAAACTGTGCAATTAGTTATTTTTTTACCTACATTTAATACTCCATGCATGCGTCCAAAAATTGATGTGATGGAGAGAGAGTGAAAAAACTTGGAATTTGGAGGTGATCTAAACAAGGCCTCAGTAATCACTATAGTGGCATGTTGGTTGCATGAGTCAAACTTTTTGAATTTGTATGTGAACATCTTCTGGAAGATCAAGATTGTATGTTAGAAAAATGATATGAGTAGATTTGTCTTGAAAACTAGTCTCACAATACCATATTTTTTTTTCTATTTTGTGTAAATAGATTGTACTCCCTCCATCCCAAATTATAAGTCATTCAAACTTTCTTGGAGAGTCAAAGCGTCTCAAGTTTGACCAAATTTATATAATAAAATAATAACATTTATGATACCAAATAACTATCATTAGATTCTTCATTAATTATATTTTCATAGTATACCTATTTGATGTCATAAATATTTGTAACTCTCTATAATTTTGGTCAAACTTGAGATGCTTTGACTCCAAGAATATTGGAGTGACTTATACTCCCTCCATACTAAAAAATGAAGTCGTTTTGGACAGCGACACGGTCTCTAAAGCATAACTTTGACTACTTATTTTGATAAAGATATTTATCAAAAAGTGATATATGTAAATTTTTGTGAAAGTATTTTTCAAGACAAATCTATATATATGGTTTTCACATTTCCAAACTCAACAACTTAAAAGTTATTCATGATTTATATTCCCAATGTATGACCCAAGCCTTGTCCAAAACGACTTCATTTTTTAGTATGGAGGGAGTAATTTGGAATGGAGGGGGTAATAGATACTGCTGATCAAAGTTATATTTTGAAGACCTGGTCACTGTCCAACAGAACTTTTTTTTATTTGAGGAATACAAGTTAAAGAAAATAGAGAAGATACAGAGTTAAAGTTTGTACTTCGCAAATCCTACATTAAGAAAAGGAGGAAGTACTATTTATAGCAACTTTCTCGTTTGTGTAATGCCTAGCTCATTTTTAGTTTAAGCTTTAAACATCAAGGCCTGATACTACAGATATTTCATTTTTGGGGCAATATTTCACATCGATTTGGTGCTCACTAATTTGATCTTCACATTTTCATCAAAATGATGGTTTTGCTTGATATGCCCCGTTGATGTATTGCTGCCTGGATATTTTTCTAATGAACCCAAATCCTTTTCAGGAAAATACACTGACCATAGATAATCAAATGAGTACCCAAGATGGTCAAGAAACATCAGTTGCTACTCAGACCGAGAGGAAAGTAACAGTAACTGTTGAAAATGATCTCGTGTCCCAAGCAAAGGAGGAGGAAGAAGACATGGAGGCACTTCTTGACACGTAAGCACAAGCAATATCTTATTGTACGTAGATCTGCCCCCTAATTATTGCAAAAAATACTACCAAAACTGCATACAACTATTTCTTAGTCTATTAGTTCTTTTAGCAGTACACCTATGTCATTCTAGTAGTTCATTTTGTAGTTTTCGAACTTTTTATCTGCCATTTTTTTTAATAATACAAGGACTTCATCCCTAATTCTGTTGAGATTAAACCTAGTCCTGGTCTGTGCTTTCCATGTTAATACCAGTTGAAACATCAGGGGACTCAGTTGGTCATGTGCCCCATCAACTCGATCTCATGGGGCAACAACCAATAACTTAAGTTCAACATTACGTGCACTAGAAGGACCAGACTAGACTCATACAAAATCTCATTGCCCAAAGATCCCTTTGCCTTTCCAATGTTCCCACGTGTAATTAGTTTGCATATCACTCGCATCTGACCTTACTATTGCTGAAATGCTTTTGGTAGCACTACAAACTTATAGCGTAAGTAATGCAGGTATGTTATGGGCATAGGTGAAGCAGATGCGTTCTCTGAGAGGTTGAAGCAGGAGCTTGTGGCTTTGGAGGCCGCAAATGTATATCAATTACTGGAAAGCGAGCCTTTAATAGAAGAGGTATTGCTTCTATGTTACCTTGGCGGTGCAGCATTAACCTTTTGTGCACTGATAATGATATAGTACAGCATCTGACTGCCATTGCACATCTCACTTTTATTCTGGAGTGAATGTTTTTTTCTTTTTGGTATGGAAGCTTATCCATTGACTGATCTAATTGCTTGGATTTTCAGGTCTTGCAGGGTCTGGATGCTGCTAGTGCAACTGTAGATGATATGGATGAGTGGTTACGGATTTTCAACCTGAAGCTGAGGCATATGAGAGAAGATATTGCATCGGTACGTATGGTTGAGGAGTTCTATTTGTTAGCTGCCTGATTTGAAGTGGACATATACTTCTCCTCTAGTTTATTTGATTTACTTGTTAGAAGCATAGCTATGAAAAGTTGAAAACCAGACAGACTAAAAACCAGGATTAGTGTGGGCCCGATCAGGTATGGGAAGTTTACTGATAAGGGAAAAGCAGTGGGATATACTCCCTCCGTTCCAAATTGTAAGTCCCGTTCTGGCTTTTCTACATATATAGCTTTTACTATGTATCTAGACAACTTATATCTAGGTGCATAGCAACAGCTATGTATCTCAAAAAGCCAGAACAACTTACAATTTGGAATGGAGGGAGTAGATGTTAATTGAAAATATTCCTCTGTGTTTCCGTAGATCAAACCCCATTATTTGCCAGTCAAAACCCAAAGGATCTTACCACCCGTGCTATGCTTTACATATCATATTATGCTACTGTGATGACTACACATATGCATTCAGAATTCTAGCCCCTCTGGTCTGATTCTCTGACCCTTCCGAGGACATATCTGGCTAGCTCTATTGGTTTCAGAAAAACTTAAGAAAAAGACAACTTACCAAGCTAAGTAACACTAGCAACTTGTAATAGTTCTGTAGTTGTAACTAGCACCTGAGGTACAAGGTCTTTTGAATCAACTCGATACTCACTTGGAAGCTGAAGGTCCTGAATCTTTGCTTGCTAGTTATCATCAGTTTCAGAATTTTGGTAGGATTCTCCCTTTGGTGTCAACCTGGCCTCTTGGTCTTGCCATTTTGAAAAATTAAATCTTGTGCCTGTTTTTGTGATCCTGCAGTCAATTGTTAGCAGAAGACATATTCTTCTAGATGCTGATAAGAAAGAACTTCACTTAACTGGTCCAATGCTAACTAATTTTGCAGATTGAATCACGTAACAACGGCTTGGAGATGCAGTCCGTAAATAACAAAGGACTTGTGGAAGAGCTAGATAAATTGCTCGAGCGGCTGCGGATTCCACAGGAGGTATGATGGAGAGGAATAATGTTCATCTCCTTATATTGATGTCTTATATTCATTTATTTATATATATTTGTTTATACCCAATTCAGTTTGCAGCATCATTAACTGGAGGCTCATTTGAAGAGTCACGGATGCTGAAAAATGTCGAGGCATGCGAATGGTTGACAGGGGCCATTCGTAGTCTTGAAGTTCCTAATTTGGACCCATGCTATGTCAACATGCGCGCTGTGAGCTATCTTTATCTTTCGTTTTTTGCTACAAGTTTACAATTTACTAGTGCATGGAATTGATCATGCATTCATGCTAACATTACAGAATAGTTAACATTATAGAGTTGTGACACTGAACATTGAATAACATTACAAAATTGTTAAAACTTGTTTTGTAAAGGCATCCACCTGTATTGGTTAAGGAACAAATTTTAAGAGCTTCTATCAACAGTGTTGTATTTCATAGAGCCACTATGCTTAATATGCTTTGGGTGTCATCGTTTCCTTAATAAACCCTATTTAAGTTTTCCTCTGTGGTAGCTTAAAGTTGAGAACTGTGAATACTTTTGTATAACATATTGTCAGGTTAGAGAGAAAAAGGCAGAACTGGAGAAACTGAAAACAACTTTTGTTCGACGAGCATCAGAGTTTTTGCGGAACTACTTCTCCAGCTTGGTAGACTTCATGATTAGTGACAAAAGCTACTTTTCACAGGTTTCTTCATAGCTCCATTTTTCAAAGTAAATATTTCCTTTCCCATTTGAGATGACCTACAAAGTTCACTTTTAACTGAAAGCAGCGAGGACAATTGAAGCGGCCTGATCATGCAGACCTTAGGTATAAATGCAGGACATATGCCCGACTTCTGCAGCACTTAAAGGTAATAATGACATAATCTTGCCAAGGGACCTGCCTAGATATTACATATTTTACTCCATTGCCACATTTATCATTTCTTGCTGCTAATTTACTGCAGAGTCTGGACAAGAGCTGCTTAGGTCCCTTAAGGAAGGCATACTGCCATTCCCTTAATTTACTACTACGACGAGAGGTCAGATATGGATAGTGGAATGTTTTTTTAATATGATACCATACATTTCACTTCTTGCTGTTTATCTATTTCAAGTACGTTCATTTTGTTTCATCTCACATTTAACAATTCATTTTTTTTTGTTTTTGTTTTGAGTCCTCTGCTTAATGGATAATTAGTTTACAATCCATTTGCCTTCTTTATTTGATTTTAAAGGATTCACAATTTTGGAATTTACTGTTTAATTTGGTTCAGGCACGTGAATTTGCCAATGAACTTCGTGCAAGTACAAAAGCACCCAAGAATCCTGCTGTTTGGCTTGAAGGTTCTGGCGGTTCTGGTCATAATGGAAGCAGTGCTGATACTTCAACAGTCTCAGATGCATACTCAAAGATGCTTACAATATTTATTCCACTTCTTGTGGATGAGGTTGCTCCTTTTCTTTCATTAAATGTAGCTACGTGACTATCTTTGTTTTTACTCGATAGACAAACTAATAGCTATTACCTTTGCAGAGTTCTTTTTTTGCACATTTTATGTGCTTTGAAGTACCTGCACTGGTTCCAGTTGGTTCTCCTAATGCTAATAAGAGCAAATCCGGAGGAAATGACGCAGATGATGATCTGGGTCTTATGGATCCAGATGGCAACGATCTGAAACCTGGTATCTTTTCTTGTACCCACTAGTATGTGTTTCGTGGATGTAATGTTAATGCTTTATTTCTTATTATGTGTTGTTATCCTGTTTCCAGATAGTACCTCTGCTGAACTGGGTACATTGAATGAAGCTCTTCAAGAATTACTCGATGGAATCCAGGTATATTTCATGATATAAAACACTGCAACCCTCGCTCTTCCATACTGACGGAAAGAAGGGTAAAAATAGAATATTTTTTTTATAGGACAAACATGAAGTACTTCCGATTTAATGTCAGATTTGCAATCTTCTGTTTCTTCATATCTACATTATAGTGCACTACTGCAGCTTCCTTCAATGACTGAAATGTTTTTCCCCTTCTATTCCAGGAAGACTTCTATGCGGTCGTAGATTGGGCGTATAAAATTGACCCCTTGCGTTGCATCTCAATGCATGGGATTACAGAGCGCTACCTTTCTGGACAGAAAGCTGATGCTGCAGGATTTGTTCGCAAACTACTTGATGACTTGGAATCAAGAATATCAGTACAGTTCAGCCGGGTTAGTTCCCTTGCTGAGCCTAAGCTGCTCAGTGTAACTATTCATTACAGGCTGGCTTTCTGTCCACTGCTTGTTTAGATCTTTATTTCTTCTCTTGTTTCAGTTTATTGATGAAGCGTGCCATCAAATTGAGCGTAATGAAAGAAATGTGCGGCAAACTGGAATTCTAGCCTACATTCCAAGGTATTTGTACTGGATGGATTAGCACTGTGATTTATTTGTAACTCCAGCCTAGTCGCCTTGTATTATAATTTAATACTACCCCCTGTTCTTTTTTATAAGGCATATTGGGATTTGAAGAAGTTTTTCGAAGTGTACTTTGACCATCGATTTCTCATATAATGCCACGTTAATTACTACAAAATCAGTGTCATAGTCTGTTGATATAAACTTCATAAACTAAGCATGCATATCATTGACTAGATGGTAATAAAAATTTATGAAGTTTGACATTTTCAAATCCTAATATGCCTTGTATAAACAAAAGGAGTGTTGTCTCACCTTTTGTTTATTGTCTTATTAAATCCTAGTATGGCATTATTATTTATTAAATTTTAATTTTGTTACACTTAGACCAAATTCCTAGAATTATTTTGGATTTCATTAAGACACATAATAGCTCATAATATTCATAGGAACATACATGTTAAAAGTTAAAACATTCTCATTGGTACTTTGCAAAACCTTGTTTAAATGTGGTAACACATTGCCTATAGCATTATATTCCCTGTGAAAACAACAGAGGATAAAATTGGTATGACTCAGCAGGTTCTCACACATGTTTTGCCTATGCTCAGCTCTTAGCCAGAAACATAAAAACTGGCAATAAGCAGCAAGACTCCGGTGCTCTTATTCTTGGCAGTGGTGATTATATGATAAAGTTCTGCTTCAAGATAACAAGAGCACTATGGAGAAAATTGTGCTTATTGCAGGGTGTACTGTGAGAAGTTTTTTTGTCTTGAGATTCTTTTCAGAAGTAGCAAACAGAGACCAAGATCTGACTGTTCTGTGTTTCATATAGATTTGCTGTCCTTGCATCACGGATGGAACAGTATATTCAAGGGCAGTCCAGGGATTTAATTGATAAAGCATACACAAAGCTAGTGAGTTTCATTCCTTTGCAATCTTGCACTCGTTTGCATTCTTGGTATTGCATATTTTGCAGATTTAGTCCATAAATTTGTGTTAGTAGTACTGTGTATGAGCATATGGCATGTGGTATACTTTGGGTTGTTTCATTGCTGTTTGCTTGCTTATCAACACTTGTAGACTCCATGGCTTTATAGGTGCCATTAAAAGGTGTCTTTAGTGAACAGATTGTATTTACAAATTTCTTCTATTGCACCAAATGGTGTATAATAGTTTTTTTATATCCTAAGTTCTACTTTCTATCCAATGGGACTGTAATTTAGATTTTAGAGATACATGGCATAATGTTGCCATTAGTCAGTTTAGAGTCAAGGAAGATTTTATCGTAAGATTTTGCATTGTTGCAAGATTTCTATTTTACTTGGTAGCTGTATTTTTGTAAGCTGAGTACTTTTATTTTCACCATATATGGCTAAACTGCTTTCCGTATCATGGAATAGGTTAGCACAATGTTCGCAACTTTGGAGAAAATTGCACAGAGTGATCCAAAAACCGCTGATATTGTGCTGATTGAGAATTATGCTGCTTTCCAGAACAGGTTATGTTTCTTCCTTCATCTTTCCTTAACTTGGGCTTGTCCTATGTTTGAGCATATGATCTTTCACTTATAGTCATCCTTTCCTTTTCATTCTTTAATGCATAGGTGGGTCTACAAAACTAACAATATATGTTGTTTGATGCAGTCTTTATGACTTGGCTAATGTTGTGCCAACGCTTGCAAAGTTCTACCATCAAGCCAGTGAATCATATGAACTAGCTTGCACTCGCCATATCAGCTCACTCATTTACCTCGTATGTAAACTTATTCAAACTTCTTGTGGATATATTGTATTTCTCTGACAGATCTAAGATTTCTTTTGGACCTTGGCAGCAATTTGAGAGGTTATTTCAATTCAACCGGAAAGTTGAAGAATTGACATACACCATTGCTGCTGAGGAGGTGAGCAAACTTTATTATATGATATATACTGTGATTGGGAAGTGACAATAAATGAACTTTGAATATTCATTTTTTTAGTAAGCCGTCTAACTTTTGTTGTCAATTCTCAGATCCCGTTTCAGCTGGGGTTGTCAAAAACTGACTTAAGGAGGGTACTGAAATCCAGCTTATCTGGGGTAAGTCTATATCTGCTTCGAATCAGTTGTACTTCAGAGCTTTTTACAAAGTAGGGTGGCAATTGTCACTTCTTGCCCTAAGCTGTGAGCATATTACCATGTGGGGTTACAGACTTACTATTGTCTTCTAGTTTCAAATAAATTACAGCAATTGAATGCCAGATTATTTTGTTTGATCAAGTGGCCGGTGTGTCATCTCATGGTGACCATGTGAACTCACACAATGTAAAACTGTGCAGATTGATAAGTCGATTGGCGCCATGTACAGGAGGTTGCATAAGACACTGACCTCTGATGAGTTGTTTCCTTCGCTGTGGGACAAGTGCAAGGTTAGCCACTTGACCATCCTATTATTATGAATGTTTAGTTCAGTATTGTCCTTGCCCCCAGGAGTCGTTGCTTCAGACGAACATACACGTTCCATTTAAGCTGATTGCCTAATCTGCTCAACACTCGCAGAAGGAATTTTTGGACAAATACGAGAGCTTTGTTCAGATAGTAACACGGATATATGGGAATGAGCCGATCATGTCGGTCAACGAAATGAAAGAAGTCCTTGCTAGTTTTTAGATACAAGTACAGCACCATGTATTATTTCAGAGAAATAGCTATGTATTCCATTCATTTCATTGAATTTTGCACTCACTTGTGTTAGGCCTTTTTGGTTTAATGTGTGTATGTGTTCTGTATAAAGTGAACGCGGCATGCTTGTTCCGGTGTCGCATCAACCCTCTGATTGTACTTGAACAGGTACTGCCTGTAGATTGTGCATCAATATCAATGCAACCCAAAGTACCGGAAAGAATGTGTTCATGTTTACACTGCCATTGTCCAGTTGCCATTCACGGTTAGGCCTTCCAATCCTGTGGATTCCCGTTCTCGGTCCCATAGGCGTGCTTTCTTGCCATGTTTGGCTCTCTTTACTATTTCTTGAGGGTTTCTGCTATTTCTGTGGTCAGTTGAATTGCATATTTTTCTGGCAAGCAATGACGTGTCGTACTCCAGTTCTCGAGTTCGTAACGTGGCCCATATGTTGTGTGTTTCCCAGCATAGAAGCGTCACTTGACGCTTGTTGAGTTCCTCCTCCAGTCTATCGTTTACTCATGTTTAACGTATACACAAAGTATTAAATACTAATTTACGAGTATATGCTAATGATAGATTAATTAGACTTAATAAATTCATCTTATGAATTATCGACTATCATTTATTTTTTTATTAGTATCCGGACACGTTATCCGACATCCGATAACCGATGTGAGGCCTGAGTATCTCGGGTTGCGAAACACGAACACAGAAAGAAACGGGTGGCATTTGAGGGAAAAATTGCACGAGGCGAGGAAAGAAGAGCGAGATACAGCTCAACAGTGCTTGAAAGTAATCAGGGTCCGTACTCTGCTGAAGCACGAGCCTCATGATTGTAAGAGTCATTCTTTTACCATCACTGCTGCATCAGGGTCGCTCTAACTCCTCGCAAGTAATAAAAAAAAAAATCAAATCAACAAGCAAACAGAAATTTCAGAAAATACTCCTATTTCAGATTGAGCAAGCATAATGAAACAGATCGTCGAAAGATACACGTACCCCTTCAAATCACAAATAATTCATACAAAAAAAAGGGAGAGATTCAAGATCCGAGACCTCAGACAAATGATCAATCGGTGTCTCTCAAATCGAATCGAGAGGATCAAAGTCGCAACGGAAAGAGGAAGGCGCAAGCAGAGACGAACAAACCAGACGGAAAAAACTGGAGTGGGGGCTCAAGCTGTTTGTTGCAGAGGAGAGTGCTGGCGGCGGACGCGAATGTTGACTGGACTGTAACGCCTTCCTGGAAAGCTCTGTTGTTGATTTTATAGCTCGAACCTAGGGTTAGGAGCATCCCTGGAATTTACATTTCTGCCCACCCATGTGGTGCGCGTGTCCTTCCCTTTCTGCTCGATGAGAATGATCCATTGGGGCTAGCCACTCGGCAGTGGCGACGGACAGCCGAGTAGCCGACAGATTTATCAGTACCCACTGTTACCCATTCGTGATATGGACTTTGGCCATTTCTTTTTTCATAAAACTGACGTGCCAGCTACCTCTAATGGTGATTAACAGTGATTAATGATGATTCAAGTAACATAGTTTACTTGAGTGGCATAAAGGGGATGAGAAAACCAAAAATCAGTGGTATTAAAGGAAAGCAAAATTTCCGCTGACATAGAAATTGGTATAAGCGTCAATGGCAGTGAACATTTTAAAAAATATAGGTTCATAACATTTAACCTATGTGGAACTAACATTTTTAAAGGTTTGACAACGAACTTGAGCTAAATCTAGTTCTTCAAATGTAACGTCTAATTTATAGACAACAGTAGAGATTTGAGGGTTTTTGGTTTGGGCTCTTTCTTATTTTGGTTTAGTTTCTATACTTACTTCATGTAGTTTTTTTCTTTCCTTTTTCCAAAACACACATTCAGAATTTGAACATGCCAGCGTCCGAACGTTTGGATGGACGCCCACACCTTCACCCCGTGTCACGTGCATCTCTGTTTCCCGTGCCCTCCTTCGTTTCCCGCCCGCATCACCCGGATGCCTCGCCCTGCCTGCACCATCCGCTCGTGCATAGAGACTGCACGCTTCCGCACCGCTTCCTGCGTGCAGGCAGGGACTGTCTGCGCCCTGCTCCGTATCACGCACGCGGGGACCGCTTGCGCCTGCACCTGCTTTGTATCGTGCTCGCACCCCGGCCTGTGGATGTGCGTCGTGTGACTCTGACCGTCCCATTCAATGCTTGAAACATGAAAACACTTGCAACACCAAAAAAAACTTGCTGCAACGTACGTCTGAAATAGATAAAACACTTGGAACAAACACATGCAACATCTGTGTGAAACATATGCAATATTAAGATAAAACACTTACAACATACGTCTAAAATGGATGAAACATTTCGAATAAATACTTGCAACATCTGTGTGAAACATATGCAACATCCATATAAAAAACTTGCAACATACGAGTAAAAAATAGATGAAACATTTCGAACAAATGCTTGCAACATACATATATAGCCATTGCAACATGTGCAACATTTCGATCTACTTTTGCAACATCCATATGCAACACTTGCAACATGTATACCTCTAAAATATTTGAAACACCTGAAACATACATTTGCAACATGCGCTTCTTCCTGTCGTGGTGTCTTCGGCCAACCGCGGGAGATGTCCCAGCCGATGATGACCTTCACCTGGTGGCGTCGGGGTGGTGGTGGTGCGGTGCACGTCGAGGCCACGACAGGTGAGCGTGGAGTGGGGCGCAGCGGTGGATGGCCGCAACGGCGAGGCGAAGTGGGGCGGCGAGGCAGAGTGGGTGGTGCGGGTGAAAGCTCTAGTTTGGTTTGGTTAATTGATAAAACCCTAAGTGCTAACCTAGTTTATCAAAGTGATTATGAGATATGTAGCACTACTCCAAGTGATGAAGCAATGGTGAAGATCATGATGATGGTGATGGCATGGTGATGATCAAATGCTTGAACTTGGAAAAGAAGAAAGAGAAAAACAAAAGGCTCAAGGCAAAGGTATAAATAGTAAGAGCCATTTTGTTTTAGTGATCAAGACACTTAGTGAGTGTGATCACATTTAGGATCGATAGCTGTACTATTAAGAGGGGTGAAACTCGTATTGAAACGCGGTTATCAAAGTGCCACTAGATGCTCTAACTCATTGCATATGCATTTAGGATCTAGTGGAGTGCTAACACCCTTGAAAATATTTGTAAAAATATGCTAACACATGTGCACAAGGTGATACACTTGGTGGTTGGCACACTTGAGTAAGGGTTAGAAACTTCACCGGCGCTCTATACAGAAAAGACGGAGGTCACTATAAGTGACCGGACGCTGGTGTCGGTAGGACCGGCGCGTCCGGTCAGTAGAAGCAGCGAAGATGCTGGCGTCGGTCTCTGACCGGACGCTGGGTCACTTTGTGACCGGACGCTAGAGGGGTGCGTCCGGTCCTGCTGACGTGGCAGCGCACAAAGGAGACACCGAGTGACCGAACGCTGGGTGAGTCCGGTCGAGCATGACCGGACGCATCCGGTCGTGGTTTTTCGTGAATAGATGCTTACTGGAAATGACCGGACGCTGGGGTTCTGCGTCCGGTCACTTCGAAGCAGCACGTCCGATCACAACTTAAATGTACTGACGACCATTGAGATCGGGCGATCAGCGTTTGAAGCAGGGGACACGTGGCACACATCGCGCGACCAGACGCTGGGGTCCAGCGTCCGGTCGATCTGACCAGCGCGTCCGGTCACCCCGTTTTTAGTGGACTGAGAATCCAACGGCTCTATTTCATGGGTGCTTCTATTTAAGCCCCATGGCCAGCTCAAGCTCACTCTCTTGGCCATTTGCATTGACGTAGCAACCTTGTGAGCTTAGCTAAAGCCCTCCCACTCAACTCCATCATTGATCCATCATCATTGTGAGATTGGGAGAGAATCCAAGTGCATTGCTTGAGTGATTACATCTAGAGGCACTTGATATTTGTGTTTCGCTGCGGGATTCACTTGTTTCTCTTGGTGGTTGCCGCCACCTAGACGGCTTGGAGCAGCGAGAGGATCGTTGAGCGGAGGTTGGTGATTGTCTTTGGCTCCGATCGTGGTGACTGTGAGGGGTCTTGTGCCTTCCCCGGCGGAGCATCGAAAGGTAACTCTAGTGGATTGCTTGTGTCATTGAGTTACCTCACTTGTGCGTAGGTTCTTGCGGTGTCCAATTGTGTGGACGAGGTTCGTGCAACACCTCTTAGTCGCCAAACCACCAAGTGTTGGTCGACACAACGGGGACTAGCGTGCCGGCAAGCACATGAACCTCGAGAGAAAAATTGGTTGTCTCTTGCCCTTTGGTATTCTCCTGGTGATTGATTTAGTATTCATCTTGTGATTGGTTCACTCCTCTACACGGCGGTATAATCACCCTACTCACTTATTTATATTCTTGCAAACTAGTTGTAGCAAGCTTTTTAGTGTAATTAGAATTGAGAGCTTGCTTTGTTGTTTTAAGTTCATCTAGTGGAGCTCTTTAGTGTAGCAAGTGTGAGAGCTCTTAGTGAATAGTGACATAGCAAATTGTGTATCTAGAGATCATAGCAACTAAAATTGTTGGATAGGTGGCTTACAACCCTTGTAGAGCTAGAGCAAGTTTGCATTTTGCTATTTGTTATACTAATCAAATTGCTCTAGTTGATTTGTAGATTTTTAAATAGGCTATTCACCCCCTCTAGCCATATTAGGACCTTTTAGCGGGGCATGATGGGTGCACGCGCGGGGGAGATGGCCACGACGGCGAGGAAGAGTGGCGCGACGCGGCTTAGGATTGGGGCACGCGAGAGGAGATGGCCATAGCGGTGATGCGGATTGAGGATGGCCGCACATTGCGGTGAAGCACGCGATGGGCGAGCGGAGTGGAGATATTTTTGAGAGAGATGAGGAGATGTAGAGAGCACGAAAGCATATTGGGCCAGTAGCAGTAGCACGTAGGCCTATCAAAGAGCATCCGGGCAGATGAATGCCCTGACTAAAGCATTACTGTTTTGAATTTTACTGTATCAACCAAAGGCATTTAGGTCCCTGTTTATGTTTTGGTAATTAATGACAATGCTTGTGGGCTAATATTTTGATTTGAGATATGAAAGGGAAATTAGGCCACTTGCAGAATTGGGCTACATTGGATATCATGACACACGGGGAAGTTGGAAAGCATGATGGCTAGCTCGAGGCAAAAATATAAAGGTAGGATTTTGATTTAACCGTTTATAAGGTGATTATAGGATGAAATATGACTAGTTAACAGGCTAGATAGCCATACTATCAAGAGAGGTTAGTGTTCATTTACTTGATGGTTCTCTAGTGCCACCTTGTTCAAATGGTAGCATTGCATGCATACAGGGATGTGTGTGGCATTTGAAAATTGCAAAAAGAAAGTTTTCAAAAATGAGTTGAAAACACTAATTTTTTAGCCAAACATGGGATTAATTTTTTAGCCAAACCTTCAACTAGTTGTTAGACGACTAGGTGGTTAGCCCTAGCTAATTTAGTTTAGTTTTTAGCCCTAGGTAATAACTAGGGCTAACCAATCCAAAAGTCATTAGTCGCGGCTGGGGTTTGTTTGGGGGTACGACACAAACATGATCCCACTTCACACCGTCGTCCATCTGTTTCCTCACTGATTTTGGTCACAAATAAAAGGGGATTTGTGGCATAAAAGGTGACTCCACCATTATGGCATTATCTCATCAATCTCATCCACTCAGTCCCTTGACACTACGTCAAAAAGCATTTGTAGGGGCGGTTGTAGAGCATTTGTAGGGGCGGTTTGCCCAGCCGCCCCTACGCAAGGGTCTCTACAAATTATGTATTTATAGGGGTGGTTCCCAGGCCGCCCCTACAAATCGATTTGTAGGGGTGGCTAGTGTTTCCAGCCACCCCTATAAATCTATTTGAAGGGGCGGCTCTTATTACCAGCCGCCCCTACAAATAGATTTCTAAGGGTGGCTATAGTACCAGCCGCCCCTACAAACAGGTATTTGTAGGGGCGGTTCAATCTAGAACCGCCCCTACAGTACGTTTTCCCGCAAAAAAAATCAAATTTTCAATTCAAAATCACTTTGCCGAACGTCCCACAACCAACGTTCCGAACAGCGTTCGCGTTGCCGAACGCCCCGCGACCAACGTTCCGAACCGCGTTCGTGTTGCCGAACGCCCGCGACCAACATTCTGAACCGCGTTCGCGTTGCTGAACGCCCCGTGACCAACGTTCACGTTGCCGAACACCCCGCGACCGCGACTACAAGCATAAGAGTATTCTATAAACTACAATTACAAGTCCAATTCACATGAATATATACAATCCATCATTAAATATACAAATTCCATACACATTGTTATCAACGTCCTAGAGCTAGCCTTTCAGTCTCACGAAGGTGTTGGTACTGAGGATTTGTACCTAAGTCAGACTTTCGGTCATGGTAGGCGCCTCTGACGTGTACAATCTGGTCCAATGTGAAGTTGCAAAGGTCGTCGACGAGCTCTAAGAGTTGGTCATCCTTGTATGGGTCTCTTTTCATTCCTTTCTCTTCTCTCCACTACAAGAAAACAAGTTTCAGTTTAGTATTTCATACCATTTACAAAGTTTTTATACTATGGGTGAAGAGGTTCAAACTTACCCTTAAGGGGTGTCTCCTATAGGCACCGGTGTTACCCATCATAGAACATATATAGTATCCATAATGTACACTCCCAGGCTTCTGCTTGGGGCACTGTGTGTTTTGCATATGAAAATGTTAAGTAATGCTTTTGATAGCCATGTAATAGAGTACTGAAGAAGTAAGTTACACTTACCGCACATAGTGTTTTTATAGCCAGCTTTTCCTTCCTTACTGGATCATGCCTTCCATGATGATTAGTGACATAGAACCTAAATGTCATGTTCGAATTATTTTAGCAAATACAACTTGTTAGTATCCAAAAGTGAACGTTACAAGTATGTATACAAACATATAAGCTAATGAGGATTATTGATATGTATACGTCTTGAGAATCGATATGAAGTCTTTGTATGTCACCGTGTCCTTATCTGATAAATCAAAGACCCATGCCATGCTCCTCCCGACATCGACGGCTATACAAATCCAGTGGTTGCTGCATGGATTTAATCATAGAACTAGATAAGCCCTTTTGCATCGAATGAAATATATCGAACAAAGCTTTAAGTATAGAGTTGAGCTTACTCGAAGTTGTATGGTAGCCATATAGTAGAGTGGTGTTGGAGATTTTTGAAAGCCAAGGCAATGTATGCTGCAACCTTAAGGGACTCTTTCCTTAGCTTCGCACTATGGATGCGCTCTTTCTCCCGAAGAGTCTTTGCAGCTGCTAGCTCTTTGGCATCCAGTGTCCACCGTTTAGGGTAATTAAAATTTGTTTGGGCTATAGCTTGAGGGTCTACATACCTGGCTTTCACACTTGGCATTTGTTTGACAATGTGCACTTGCATTCTACAAATCACGACATGGGTTAGTTACAACAAAATTCAAAGATTACATTCATATCATATCGGGAGAACAAGGACTTACAGGCACCACGTGCGAATTAGATTCATCTCCATTTCTCCCAGGTGAAAGCATGTGTGCATGTCATTGAAGTCAAAGACAATTTTCCCGGCTAGGCTTCCAAATGTGCCGATGGGAAAGCATGCTTGTATGATATCTATGCTTGTTGGGAGAATACGCAAGTACCAATCATGGAACCTTCTCATTCCAAGTGGTAGGCGCTGGATGTCCTGGTTTGGTAGGAAGGGCTTGCCTCTTTCATATTTTTTTGGGCAATCCTTTGACCATTCGATGGCATCAGCATTTGGATACTGCTTTGCAATTTGGTGAAGTTTGCTACTGATGGCCTCCTCAGAACCCCGTGATGGGACTTTTTTAACTTGGTTTTCAGGCTTGAACTGATCATGGGAATACCACTTGGACACCGACGAGACGTCTTTGATCGGAACATAAACTAGCCTTATGTGGATTGGAATCTTCTTTCAGAGTTCCCATTCAGGCACGTCCTCATCTTCTTGTTCATCACCTTCTTCAGGAGGCACTCGTTGTTCATGTATCGGTTGTGCTTATTGAGAAGACTGTGGCATCTCATGATGCACTTGCCTAGTACGAGCTGGAGAAGGTTGTGGCATCTCATCAGGCACATGCTCGATAGGAGGCGGGGAAGAATGTGGCATCTCAAGAATGTGGGGGTCACAAGACGGTGAAAATATCTCCCCAGCCTCAACAACTCGCTCCAAATTTGGGAGAGGGGGAGGCGGCGAAGAAGCAGTCAATATAATGTCCTGTTTGTGCCAGAGGATGAACTGCCCCATAACGTCTCCGAGTAACACCAGCCCCTCGGGAGTTGCGTAGTCTATCCTCCACTACATGAACTCGAGCTTCACTGTATGCACCTCAACCCTAGTGTAGTCCGGTGGTATCTTATTATTGTAGTGTAAGCCACCGGGAGGATGTGCAACACCCGTTGCCACCTCCATCACAGTGTTCTGCCGGCCGCTGAGAAACACCAAGGTGCAACTAGTAGGTTCCCGTATGAGATCGACTGAGGTTGTGGCTGCAGTGGAACCTTGGCTGCTAGGAACTTTTGGAGGGCTGGTAACTAATGCCACTTCTCCCGGTGGCGTCACTAATATACGTGGCTCCGTAGACATTCCTTGCTCCTCCAGCGCCTTCGCAACTAGAGCCTTCACTTAGAGCTCAAGACTAGTCTCCCGGTCTCGGCCATGTTTCTTGTACATGTGCCTGTCCTCTTCGAATCCTTGCTTCCAGGTCATCCTTTTCCCTAGCCCCCTGGTGCGGCCTGTGTGCTCCTTATTTCCCAAGCCAAGGCTAAGCTCGTCCCTCTCTCGGGAAGGATTGAATGAGCCTGTCTCTTTGTCTTCAGCATATTTCAGTATCCTTGATACCGCCTCTTAGGTCTCCGGCTTATCAAACTTAAGATTACTGCTGGATGGTTCTGTACTCCTCGCATATATCTAGTTCCTTGAGTGTACCTTCAACTTCATCATATCGATATTCCTAGCAGCTACGGCCTCTTCATCCATCTTCCTAAACTGCTCTTCCTTGGCATAGTAGCCATCAGGGCCTAGATGATGGTGGTGTTTGTTCCTCTTCGCTAGCTCGGTGTTACGAGCACTGAGCTCCAATGCCTCCGCTGAAGTCTTCTAAGCCACGAGCTCCTCCCATTGACTAGGAGTTATTTTGTCGAACTCGTTGAAGGGAGTTAACCCCTTTTGGATATACTTCGTGTTAAGCTCCGACCTCCAACGTCGAAATGACTCTCCCATCATCCTGATAGCATTTTTTTTACCAATTCGTGCTTACCCTCCGGAAATCTAAAATTGACCTTTAGCTGCCTATCCCATAGTGCATTCTTTATGTTCTCTAGTACCTCTTTCCAGTTAGAGATTGCTGGGTTCAATTTATCTCTTACTAGGGCCCCGATCGCATTACGGAGTCGTCCTCTTAATTCCTTCGGCTCAAGGATCTCCCCTGCTAGCCCAACCTCCGTTATCACATAGCAAGCCTTATCTGGATATAGATTTCCTTTTCTATCCCCTCATTTCCTCTTAGGCTTGGTAGTCGTGGTTGTGTCTTGAGTTTGTGGAGCAGAGGCATCGTGATCTGTCTCTATGGTTGTTGCCTCTGCTCTCCTTTCCTCTACTCTGTCTTGTCCAGCGAGATGTCGCGGACGTCGATGTCGTCTTTTCTGAGTTTCAGGAGGGACCTGTATATAGGATAGGTCAAAGTGTTAGCAGAGGTAACACAGCCAAAGCTTTAGCAAAATTTACAAGCTAAGGCTTCTTCCCTACCTCCTCGTTCGGGTCAAAATCCTTGTCCAAATCTTCCTCCGTTGGCCTCCTTCTTGCTTTAGGTGGGAAAGGATCCTTGGGACTTTCATATCCCTCTTCTGATTCATCATCCTCTTCTTCTTTGCCTTTAGCAGCCTCTCCTTCAGGGCCTTCCTCCTCGTCACACTCCTCCTGAGTAAGCATCACTTCTAGATCCTTTTCTACCTCCTTATTGAATTGTTCCTAAGTAAGCTGGTCCTCTAGTGCTTGCTCCTCAAGGGTTGGCTGCTCATCATGCTCGGGGCATCGAGCTGCACGGTCTGTTGTCCACGACATTATTTTGCGCTTTGTTCTAAAAGATGCAAGAAAGTGTGCTTTAGGTACGCGAGAAGGTATAAAAAATCAAAAAGGTCTATAAACCAAAGTAGTCCTATAAAACAACAATATAAAAAACAAGAAGTAGCAGTGGTAGAGGCCTCAGAAACATGTCAATCATCATCTGATCTTGAACTTGGAGCATCAAGGCATCATAACAGAGAAGAGAGGAGAAGGTAATGTAGGGGCGGCTGCTAATGATGCCAAGTTCCTCACAAGTTCTTGATCATCAGCTCATATTCCATATAATGTATGGACTTAGACAATTTCATCATCGGCAAAACAAAGGAGGGGAGAGGAGAGGGAAGATTTGGTAAAAAAAAGCAATAGCTGCTTAACAAACATAGAGAGGAAAAGGTGTAAAAACAAGCAGCTGCTGCTTCCCAAACATAGAGGATAGGAAATATGGCAAAAATAGAGGAGAGGGGAGATTTGGTAAAAAACAACAGCTACTGCTTCCAAAAAAAGCAACAGCTGCCATACTGCCATCAGAAGTAGTAGACAATAGTAGTAGGGAACCTGTTATCTAAAAAAAGTAAGCAAGAACAGAAATATACTGTGTAAGTCTATAAATAACAAGGTGTAGATAAGCAAGAACATACACTTATAAAGAGAACAGAAATATACTGCCATCAGAAGTAGTAGGTAAATGTGCTAAACTCATAGAACATGCACTAGTGGGCACTGGTCATTCGTGAGTTGTGGACTCAAGTCTGGTTATTCTTCTACTGCTATTGTCTGGATTCAGTTCCATGGGAATCTGGAACAATTGCATCATTACCCTTAAATTTCTACTTTTCACCAGAGCCATTGATTGGTCAAATATTTTTTTCCTCAAATGCGCAGAATTGCACATTATAGTATTAGAAAAGGAATAAAAATGTCCACACAAGGAAAGCTAAGACAAAGGGTAGAGGATGGAAAGGGAAAGGAATTAGAAAATGGGAAAACACTACTCCTGGCCTCTCATGACTGGCCACACAGGGGGAAAAAGCTACTGCCACAAAAAAGATAAGTTTGTGTAATTGATGACGTATGATGTGGCTTCTAGGTAACACCTATCTTAGCACCAAAAGGATGGTATTTGACGGGCTGCAGAAGGGTGAACTGAGCACAGTGAAAACAATGGCGGAGATGATGACATCACCTATTTGGGCACCAATGGGGTGGTATTGGATGGCAGTGGGACCGAGAGCTACAGCCACTACAGCAGGATCGGCCAAACACAGAAAGGAAGAGATGCAGACCAAATTGGTTTGTACTCAATAGAACAATGAAAAAAAGCCAAGATAGCTGATGCAATCATTCTAAAACTGAACTCTGAATTTTTCTATTGCCGGCAGGCATACATCAAAAACTAGAACATCAAAGCAGCGAGGAATTATACCATGTATCAAATATTCACCAATGCTGGACAAATTCATTACCCTACTATTCATCCAAATAAACAAGCTAGTGATGCATCGATGACACCTGATGGACTGAATTTAGTTTGCTACTGTCATTGTTTGCTTGAAAGAAGAAGCAAGTTATGTGCTACGCTGCTGTAGAACAGAGACAATACAACAACTCGAATTGGTGCACTAGCTTGCATTGCCACTTGCTGCAATGGTATAGCTGATTAGCAGGTGGAACAAAAAACCTAAGCAGGCTGCTAGTACTACAAGATATGAAACACAACGACTACAGAAAACCAAGGAATAAACAAGCAAAGTGTGACTGCTGCTGTTGTAAATCGTCAAACTATAGAATAGAAAAATATTAACACTAGCACACCAAACTATGTGTTTAGCTAAATTGCACACATCAATTGCAATAGGTGGTAAGTGATCAATTTTGACACAGCAGGTTAAACATATAAGTGTCATTTATGAATACTTATCGGTTGCCACCCCTTCATGTAATGCTATCATTAATAGTGCAAACCTAGTGGAATGTAATGTCAATAGCATTTGAGTAGCATGCCACAACAAAATAACTGAAATAAATTTCATTTTAAGAAACTTGCCATAGACAGATAATCTAAATTGCTAAAAAAAATTGGGTACACTCTATATACTATTCTAAAAACAGGAACATACGGGATTGCAGAACATCATCAATAACAAGGATAACCAAAATCGCAAACCTTAGATGACATGACCAAAACTTAACAACATAAAAATGGTTCGCTAGAACAACTGAAATATGATTCGAGGTGAATTCATAGACCGCAACATATGGGCAGACCACGGAGAGAAGCAACAACAAGCGGGCTGCAAGAGCTGAGCACAACGGGAACGGTGGTGGAGAAGAAGGCAACACCTATCTTAGCACCAAAAGGATGGTATTTGACGGGCTGCAGAAGGGTGAACTGAGCACAGTGAAAACAATGGCGGAGATGATGGCATCACCTATTTGGGCACCAATGGGGTGGTATTGGATGGTAGTCGGACCGAGAGCTGCGGCCACTACAGCGGGATCGGCCAAACACAGAAAGGAAGAGATGCAGACCAAATTGGTTTGTACTCAATACAATAATGAAAAAAAGCCAAGATAGCTGATGCAATCATTCTAAAACTAAACTCTGAATTTTTCTATTGCCGGGAGGCATACATCAAAAACTAGAACATCAAAGCAGTGAGGAATTATACCATGTATCAAATATTCACCAATGCTGGATAAATTCATTACCCTACTATTCATCCAAATAAACAAGCTAGTGATGCATCAATGACACCTGATGGACTGAATTTAGTTTGCTACTGTCATTGTTTGCCTGAAAGAAGAAGCAAGTTAAGTGCTACGCTGCTGTAGAACAGAGACAATACAACAGCTCGAATTGGTGCACTAGCTTGCATTGCCACTTGCTGCAATGGTATAGCTGATTAGCAGGTGGAACAAAAAACCTGAGCAGGCTGCTAGTACTACAAGATATGAAACACAACGACTGCAAAAAACCAAGGAATAAACAAGCAAAGTGTGACTGCTGCTATTGTAAATCGTCAAACTGCAGAACAGAAAAATATTAACACTAGCACACCAAACTATGTGTTTAGCTAAATTGCACACATCAATTGCAATAGGTGGTAAGTGATCAATTTTGACATAGCAGGTTAAACATATAAGTGTCATTTATGAACACTTATCGGTTGCCACCCCTTCATGTAATGCTATCATTAATAGTGCAAACCTAGTGGAATGTAATGTCAATAGCATTTGAGTAGCATGCCACAACAAAATAACCGAAATAAATTTCATTTTAAGAAACTTGCCATAGACAGATAATCTAAATTGCTAAAAAAATTGGGTACACTCTATATACTATTCTAAAAACAGGAACATACGGGATTGCAGAACATCATCAATAACAATGGCAACACCTATCTTAGCACCAAAAGGATGGTATTTGACGGGCTGCAGAAGGGTGAACTGAGCACAGTGAAAACAATGGCGGAGATGATGACATCACCTATTTGGGCACCAATGGGGCGGTATTGGATGGCAGTGGGACCGAGAGCTGCGGCCACTGCAGCGGGATCGGCCAAACACAGAAAGGAAGAGATGCAGACCAAATTGGTTTGTACTCAATAGAACAATGAAAAAAGCCAAGATAGCTGATGCAATCATTCTAAAACTGAACTCTGAATTTTTCTATTGCCGGCAGGCATACATCAAAAACTAGAACATCAAAGCAGCGAGGAATTATACCATGTATCAAATATTCACCAATGCTGGACAAATTCATTACCCTACTATTCATCCAAATAAACAAGCTAGTGATGCATCGATGACACCTGATGGACTGAATTTAGTTTGCTACTGTCATTGTTTGCCTGAAAGAAGAAGCAAGTTATGTGCTACGCTGCTGTAGAATAGAGACAATACAACAGCTCGAATTGGTGCACTAGCTTGCATTGCCACTTGCTGCAATGGTATAGCTGATTAGCAGGTGGAACAAAAAACCTGAGCAGGCTGCTAGTACTACAAGATATGAAACACAACGACTACAGAAAACCAAGGAATAAACAAGCAAAGTGTGACTGCTGTTGTTGTAAATCGTCAAACTGCAGAACAGAAAAATATTAACACTAGCACACCAAACTATGTGTTTAGCTAAATTGCACACATCAATTGCAATAGGTGGTAAGTGATCAATTTTGACACAGCAGGTTAAACATATAAGTGTCATTTATGAACACTTATCAGTTACCACCCCTTCATGTAATGCTATCATTAATAGTGCAAACCTAGTGGAATGTAATGTCAATAGCATTTGAGTAGCATGCCACAACAAAATAACCGAAATAAATTTCATTTTAAGAAACTTGCCACAGACAGATAATCTAAATTGCTAAAAAAATTGGGTACACTCTATATACTATTCTAAAAACAGGAACATACGGGATTGCAGAACATCATCAATAACAAGGATAGCCAAAATCGCAAACCTTAGATGACATGACCAAAACTTAACAACATAAAAATGGTTCGCCGGAACAACTGAAATATGATTCGAGGTGAAGTCACAGACCGCAACATACGAGCAGACCACAATGGCGGGGAGAAGCAACAACAAGTGGGCTGCAAGAGCTGAGCACAACGGGAACGGTGGCGGAGAAGAAGGCAACACCTATCTTAGCACCAAAAGGATGGTATTTGACGGGCTGCAGAAGGGTGAACTGAGCACAGTGAAAACAATGGCGGAGATGATGACATCACCTATTTGGGCACCAATGGGGTGGTATTGGATGGCAGTGGGACCAAGAGCTGCGGCCACTGTAGCGGGATCGGCCAAACACAGAAAGGAAGAGATGCAGACCAAATTGGTTTGTACTCAATAGAACAATGAAAAAAAGCCAAGATAGCTGATGCAATCATTCTAAAACTGAACTCTGAATTTTTCTATTGCCGGCAGGCATACATCAAAAACTAGAACATCAAAGCAGCGAGGAATTATACCATGTATCAAATATTCACCAATGCTGGACAAATTCATTACCCTACTATTCATCCAAATAAACAAGCTAGTGATGCATCGATGACACCTGATGGACTAAATTTAGTTTGCTACTATCATTGTTTGCCTGAAAGAAGCAAGTTATGTGCTACGCTGCTGTAGAACAGAGACAATACAACAGCTCGAATTGGTGCACTAGCTTGCATTGCCACTTGCTACAATGGTATAGCTGATTAGCAGGTGGAACAAAAAACCTGAGCAGGCTGCTAGTACTACAAGATATGAAACACAACGACTGCAAAAAACCAAGGAATAAACAAGCAAAGTGTGACTGCTGCTATTGTAAATTGTTAAACTGCAGAACAGAAAAATATTAACACTAGCACACCAAACTATGTGTTTAGCTAAATTGCACACATCAATTGCAATAGGTGGTAAGTGATAAATTTTGACATAGCAGGTTAAACATATAAGTGTCATTTATGAACACTTATCGGTTGCCACCCCTTCATGTAATGCTATCATTAATAGTGCAAACCTAGTGGAATGTAATGTCAATAGCATTTGAGTAGCATGCCACAACAAAATAACCGAAATAAATTTCATTTTAAGAAACTTGCCATAGACAGATAATCTAAATTGCTAAAAAAATTGGGTACACTCTATATACTATTCTAAAAACAGGAACATACGGGATTGCAGAACATCATCAATAACAATGGCAACACCTATCTTAGCACCAAAAGGATGGTATTTGACGGGCTGCAGAAGGGTGAATTGAGCACAGTGAAAACAATGGCGGAGATGATGACATCACCTATTTGGGCACCAATGGGGTGGTATTGGATGGCAGTGGGACCGAGAGCTGCGGCCACTGCAGCGGGATCGGCCAAACACAGAAAGGAAGAGATGCAGACCAAATTGGTTTGTACTCAATAGAACAATGAAAAAAAGCTAAGATAGCTGATGCAATCATTCTAAAACTGAACTCTGAATTTTTCTATTGCCGGCAGGCATACATCAAAAACTAGAACATCAAAGCAGCGAGGAATTATACCATGTATCAAATATTCACCAATGCTGGACAAATTCATTACCCTACTATTCATCCAAATAAACAAGCTAGTGATGCATCGATGACACCTGATGGACTGAATTTAGTTTGCTACTGTCATTGTTTGCCTGAAAGAAGAAGCAAGTTATGTGCTACGCTGCTGTAGAACAGAGACAATACAACAACTCGAATTGGTGCACTAGCTTGCATTGCCACTTGCTGCAATGGTATAGCTGATTAGCAGGTGGAACAAAAAACCTGAGCAGGCTGCTAGTGCTATAAGATATGAAACACAACGACTGCAAAAAACCAAGGAATAAACAAGCAAAGTGTGACTGCTGCTATTGTAAATCGTCAAACTGCAGAACAGAAAAATATTAACACTAGCACACCAATCTATGTGTTTAGCTAAATTGCACACATCAATTGCAATAGGTGGTAAGTGATCAATTTTGACATAGCAGGTTAAACATATAAGTGTCATTTATGAACACTTATCGGTTGCCACCCCTTCATGTAATGCTATCATTAATAGTGCAAACCTAGTGGAATGTAATGTCAATAGCATTTGAGTAGCATGCCACAACAAAATAACCGAAATAAATTTTATTTTAAGAAACTTGCCATAGACAGATAATCTAAATTGCTAAAAAAATTGGGTACACTCTATATACTATTCTAAAAACAGGAACATATGGGATTGCAGAACATCATCAATAACAATGGCAACACCAATCTTAGCACCAAAAGGGTGGTATTTGACGGGCTGCAGAAGGGTGAACTCAGCACAGTGAAAACAATGGCGAAGATGATGACATCACCTATTTGGGCACCGGGGGCCGGGCGTGGGACGCCGGGGGTCGGCGCGCGGGGGCGGGCGCTGGGGGCCGGGTGCGAGACGCCGAGCGCCGGGCGCCGGGGGCGGGCACGGGCACGGGCGCGGGACCGGGGGCTAGTGTGGGCGGGCGTCGGGGGCCGGGTGCGGGATGCCGAGCGCCGGGGGCGGGTGCGGGACACCGAGCGCTGGGCGCCGAGGGCGGGCGAGGGCGCGGGGGTGGGCACGGGACTAGCGGCGGAAACCCTAGGCGCGCGGGCAGCCTGACGGCGTCAGTGGAAGAAGACAGCGCCCAGACTGACTCCCGTGCATCGATTCTCCTATTTATACTCCCTCCTATTTGTAGGGGTGGTTCCTGATCTAGCCGCCCCTACAAATCCATTTGTAGGGGCGGTTCCTGATCTAGCCGCCCCTACAAATGCATTTGGTCAAATGAAAAAACAACACTTTGACTCTAGTATTATGAACTCTAAATGACTTTAAATTGAAAAGTTTTGAATACCAAGTTTGTTAAATGAATCAATATCTACAATTATTGTTTTTGTCAACTTTCCATTTGAGAAAGTTTGGACGGTTCAAATTTGTGATTTTTAAATTTCAATGCCTACAAACTAGTTTTCGGAACCCTAGGTTATCTCAAATTGAAAAGTTTTGAATACCAAGTTTGTTCAGCTCATCAAGATCTACAATACTTATATAGTCCATTTTTTCATTTGAGAAAGTTTGAACAAAATGTAGTTGAAATTTCACAAGTTTGTGACATAGTTTCAGAAAGTCTATATGAGATTCAAGAATTTGTGACTAGTGTTTGATAAAACTTTCTCAAATGCAAAAATGAGCTATGTAACAATTGTAGATCTTGCTGAGATGATCAAACTTGGTATTCAGAGTTTTTTCATCTGAGGGCATGTAGTGTCTCATTTGAGCAAGTTTGACCAAGTCAAATTTGGTCAAATGAAAAAATAACACTTTGACTCTAGTATTATGAACTCTAAATGATTTTAAATTGAAAAGTTTTGAATACCAAGTTTGTTAAACGAATCAATATCTACAATTGTTGTTTTGGTCAACTTTCCATTTGAGAAAGTTTGGACGGTTCAAATTTGTGATTTTTAAATTTCAACGCCTACAAACTAGTTTTCGGAACCCTAGGTTATCTCAAATTGAAAAGTTTTGAATACCTAGTTTATTCAGCTCATCAAGATCTACAATACTTATATAGTTCATTTTTTCATTTGAGAAAGTTTGAACAAAATGTAGTTCAAATTTCACAAGTGTGTGATATAGTTTCAGAAAGTCTATATGAGATTCAAGAATTTGTGACTCGTGTTTGATAAAACTTTCTCAAATGCAAAAATGAGCTATGTAACAATTGTAGATCTTACTGAGATGATCAAACTTGGTATTTAGAGTTTTTTCATCTGAGGTCATGTAGTGTCTCATTTGAGCAAGTTTGACCAAGTCAAATTTGGTCAAATGAAAAAATAACACTTTGACTCTAGTATTATGAACTCTAAATGACTTCAAATTGAAAAGTTTTGAATACCAAGTTTGTTAGACGAATCAATATCTACAATTGTTGTTTTGGTCAACTTTCCATTTGAGAAAGTTTGGATGGTTCAAATTTGTGATTTTTAAATTTCAACGCTTACAAACTAGTTTTCGGAACCCTAGGTTATCTCAAATTGAAAAGTTTTGAATACCAAGTTTGTTCAGCTCATCAAGATCTACAATACTTATATAGTCCATTTTTTCATTTGAGAAAGTTTGAACAAAATGTAGTTCAAATTTCACAAGTGTGTGACATAGTTTCAAAAAGTCTATATGAGATTCAAGAATTTGTGACTAGTGTTTGATAAAACTTTCTCAAATGCGAAAATGAGCTATGTAACAATTGTAGATCTTGCTGAGATGATCAAACTTGGTATTCAGAGTTTTTTCATCTAAGGGCATGTAGTGTCTCATTTGATAAAGTTTGACCAAGTCAAATTTGGTCAAATGAAAAAACAACACTTTGACTCTAGTATTATGAACTCTAAATGACTTCTGGATATTGCAATAGAGTGGATGTTCAAATAGAGTCATCTAGATGTTGCAAAGGGTAGTCTCACACACATGCATAAAATGTAGTCTCACACACATACAAAAATATATAGTCTTACACACGTACATAAATATATAGTCTCACACGCATGCATAAATGAAGCCTTACAAACACACACTTACACAAACACTCCACGTTCAACAACTAGCTAGCCCGCTGTAACGAATTTCCCCTTAACACCTTTTCATTCCCATGGCATTATATCTTTGGGGAGGTTATTTTCCACAACACTGATCTTCTTAGAAAAGTCTGTGAATAGCGGCATCTCATCATAGTTATTGTAAGCTTCAACATCGTCTACGCCATCAACTCCAATAATGTGTTGTTTCCCGGAGGCAACCACATGCTTTGTCTTCTTCTTCGGGGGGAGGTTACTTTGTGGGTTAGACATATAGAAAACTTGTGCGACACATAAAGTGAGCACCCAAGGGTCATCTTGGTAGCCTAGATTCTCGAGGTCCAGGACTCTCAATCCGATCTCGTTCAGTTGGTGTTGTTTGATCCAACGGCATCGAAATAGGGCCACCGTTATATCCCTTCCATAGTCAAGTTCCCATATCTCTTCAATGATGCCAAAGTATTGGATCTTTCGCCCTAATCCATCGAGAGCCTCTATTCGAACACCGCTATTTTGGTTCACATATTTACTATCCTTTGCGTGGGTATAGTACGTGTACCCATTGATGTCATAAGCATTCCAAGATGTCACTTGTCTCGATGGCCCCTCTGCCAACCTACTGATGGTAATAGAGTCTATGGTTTCCCTAGGCGGTATGTTTTGGTCCTTCAACCATATAGTTAGTCATTGCTTGTGCTGTTTCATGACCCAATCATCCGAACGGCCATTTCTCTCCGCCATAATGATAGCCAAGTGTTCATCAATATACGGTTGCATCAGTTGTGTACTCTGTAAGACACTGTAATGCGCCCGACTCACCTCTTTGTAATCATGGTCGATGAACACTTTTCTACCACTGGTGCCCTTCCCAGCCAGCCTACCCTTGTGACGAGAATCGGGTTTACCAATCCCTTTCTATACTTTTAGGTACTCTTGACAGCACTCGACGACTTCTTCAGTACTGTAACCCTCTATCATGGAGCCCTCTGGGTATGCTCGATTATGCACGTATCGACTTAAAACCAACATGAACCGCTCATAGGACCACATTTCATGCAAGTAGCAAGGGCCAAGCGCCTGTATCTGATAAACCATGTGAATCATAAGATGTGGCATTATATCAAAAAAAGCAGGAGGTAAACACATCTCTAGTTGGTTTTGTGTCTCCACCACAAATTCATGTAGGTCACTCAGCTCTTCCTTGCCAATCATCTTCTGTGAGATCTTCGAAAATAAGTAGCACATGCGGGTGATGGTCATTTTCAAGAACTCTGGCTTTATAGCCCTGATTGCAATAGGTAGAAACACTGTCAGCATCACATGGCAATCGTGAGCCTTGCAGTGTGTTATTGACAAGTCCTTCATCGACACTAGCTTCTTCACATTTGCTGAAAACCCAGTCAGGACTTTGATCCCCCTCAGGAAAGTGCATATAGCTCTCTTCTCGTCTGGTGTTAGGTTGAAGCACGCCGTGAGCAGAGTGTATTTTCCATTAGCCTCAGGTACCGGGTGAAGCTGTGGCATCATGTTTAGCTGCACCATGTCTTTTCGTGCTTTCAGACCATCCTTTGACTTACCTGTGTCCATCAAGGTAGCAATGAGACTCTCAAAGACATTCTTCTGCACATGCATAGCATTAATGGCATGGGAGACCTCCAAGTCTGGCCAATAAGGCAGATACTAAAAGAAGATCGATTGTTTCTTGAAAGGTACGCCTTCGATAGGAGGTGTGCTTCTATCTTTGTTCGTCCCATCCGGATTCTTCTTTCCATAGACGACACGTATGTTTTTCACCATTCTGTACACATGTTCTTCGTTATGACGTCTCTCCGGAGGGGGTTCAATCTCTGGGGCGTTGTCATAAAATCTAAAGAATAATTTGCTGCGGTACTTGTGACTTGTCTTTAAGAAGCGTCAGTTCCTTAAGTAAACTATCTTCTTAGATGCATCCAGGTAAACCCATGTAGTACCATCCAAGCAAACCAAGCATCCCGTCTTCCCTTTGATCTATCTAGACAAAGCAAACAACGCGGGGTAATCATTAGTAGTAACAAATATTATTGCTCTATATATGAAGTCCTCCTTTCAGAACGCATCGTACATCTGCTCCCCATGCCTCCATAGTCTCTCCATTTCTTGCATCAAGGGCTCGAGGAACACGTCTATATCAATGCCTGGTTGTTCAGGGCTAGAAATAAGAATAGTGAGGAGAAGGTACTTTCTCTTCTGACACAACCATGTTGGAATGTTGTACATGGTCAAGATCACTGGCCATGTGCTGTGGTTGCTCATCCTCTCATTGAAGGGATTCATTCTATCGGTGCTCAGGCCAAACCGTACATTCCTTGGGTCATCGCTGAATTCTTTGTGCTTCTCATCAAACCTTTGCCACTGACTACAATCAGCCGGGTGTGCAATCTTATCATCATCCACCTTGCGCTCATCATCCCACCATGTCATGAGTGTGGCTTCTTTAGAGTTTAGGAACATACGTCTCAAGCGGCCGGTCATTGGCAGGTACCACATTACCAGGGTAGGAATTCTTCTCTGCTTTGCATCGTTGCCTAATGGAGTGTCCTCTAGGGGCTGAGATTCTTGTACCACCTTTTTATACCCTTCTTATTCCTCTTTTTCCCCGTGGATGGTTCGTCCCCACCATAAAGGTTATTGTTCTTGTACCGGTTGGCCCATATCGGGGACATTTATCCAATGACTTGAACGTTTCACCACGAAAAAGTGTATAGTGGTTGGGGCATGCATGTATTTTTTCAACCCCCATTGTCAATGGACTTATGATCTTCTTCGCTTGGTATGTGTTGGCGGGAACTGAGTTTGGTTGTGGCAGCACCTGTAACAGAACCGACCAATTATACGAAATTAAGTAAGAAAATCATCCGCCAGAGCAGACGCTTTAGCAAACTTAAGCCCGTATAACCCGGTAGTCCGTGAAATCACGAAGGATTTCAAACCAACTCATGTCCCAGCCACGATCGTAATAAGTTTAGCGGTCACCAATCACATATTACATAAAAGTTTGCATAACAGATACATCAGAGTTTAAACATAGTTATTACAAAACAAGTTCGAATAAAAAGTAGCGGAAGTCAATTGTTTAAAACCACACACTCACACGGAGTTCAAATATAGTGCCAGCGAATGATCATCTCCAACAAAAGCATTAGATGAGACGTAAGGAATGACCATGCCCATGGTCCTAAGCATCACCCATCGCAGGATACAGGCAGTTGATACAGTAGCCATAGTACATCTGCCCATCTGCAACAAGTGGGAATAAAACCCTGAGTACGAGAATGTACTCAGCCAGACTTACCCGACATAACTGAAAATAAATGACACCAAGGATTATGAAGGGCTTTCTAGTAGGGTAGCTGACTCATTTGCAAAAGAAGCATTTTTAGCATTTCAAGAACCTTTCTAAAAGCATTATTGCCAAGTTAATTATTATTAACCTGTCCACTAGGTTTGCACCTATACTAGAGTAAACATGTGATTAAGCAGATAATGATAACCAATGATCATTAAGCAACTTCCATACCGTCATATTCATTATAACTGTCCAAGTGTTCCATATCATTTACTACGATGAAGTAACTCAAGTCAAGTGCTCACTATCCAGGAGCGATGGCGATTCGAATCGATTCCTAACCAGCTGGTGATTTGTTCCTTACACAAATCTCACTCACCCGCTAAAGTGAGATATTGATCACCGAGTCAACTTTCCAGGAACCTCGAGTTTGCCAGGAACCACATGTACCCGGGGGCCGACCGACTGCACTTTGGCCTTATCATCCCGCCCCCGTGTCCTACCACACCTGCTTCGGCACAGTGCGCTGCGGGCAATTTACTCGGCCCGAAAAATCTCCCAGCTTCGCGGTCGGAAGGTACTTTATCCGGCCAGCTAAATGTAAGGCATGCGTTCAACATGACTCGAGGCCCAACAACGGCCGGTCCTTAATCGACACAGACGGAAAACACTACAGTCCAAAACACTGCAAGTCTCCGTCCGGTCTCAACTTCATTTAACACTTAGTTATACCATGACTTCATAGTCATCCAAACAGATCCAGGTAACCACCTATAGCTCGCAGGTGACAGGAAATCACCCGACTTCTACCGGTCTAAGCCAGCTAAGCATTGACTCGACTGCGGATACCAGGGTAACAAGGATGTAGTATAACAAAGGTAAGCAAGGTATAATGCAGCAACGGTTGCAAACAACTCCTGAACGTAATGCATCAATTAAAGTAAAGCATTTAATTAAATCATTGCAAACCGGGAGAAAAATGCTCCGGGGCTTGCCTCTCTCGAAGGAGCTCGGACGGTGATCGGGGCACTCCGGAAGTTCCTCAACGCCCTCCTCGTCGGCTTCTGGCACTTCCTGCTGCTGCGCCTCGAACTGCTCCTCGGACTCCTCGGGTATGACGACTGGATTCTCGGTTTGCGACCCTGTATGATGCAATGCGTGTAAGGGATTATGCAAACGGTGCATCGAAGGAGATGAATGCAATGGATATATTTAAATGCAAGGTAGTCAACATCATCCACGAAACTATAATACAAGCACATGTCATCTACTGCATTCTCTTCTACTACTAATATGTTAAGTTAACCTATCTTATGAAATGCTTCAAAGATACACCAAAGCTTTACTAATTTCTTAATCACACTTAAAGCGACACTTGCTTAAACCCTAGTTAATAATAGGTTTGAATAGCAACCTATATTTCTGATGCTCCTAAAAATCTGAGAAAATTGCAGTAGCATACTACTACCCTAAACAGACTACCATAAAAATTTCATGGTAATTGGATAAGTAAACCATCCTACACAAAAATGACAAGCTATAGCATGAAAAAGAGCATGAAATTACTTTGTACTATGAAAAGTGTCAAACAACAGAATTAATATTTTTCCTAGGTTCTTCATAGCATATAATGACTGTACAAAAATTACCACATGCATGTTTTATACAAAGTTTGCTCTCTATCAAAAATAACAGAAATCAGCCCTTAAAGGCACTTGAACTACACCTCCAAAGTTTTCCACAGCACATGCATGAAACATATTTTCCTTAGGAAGTACATGACATAAGAAGATTAACAAACTTAGAATCATATTTTTCTGAAGACTATATATTTTTCTACAAATTTTTCAAGTTATCAGCAATATTCAAGATTAAATAAAATCCTATAGAAAAGTATATCAAAAATGACATGCAATAATTTTTCCAAGTAGATCTGGTAATAAGAAACCTAGAAAAATTTGTTTCAACAAATTTGGAGCAAATTTGACCATCCAAACATTTTTCAAACAATTTTTGATTTCAAATAACAAATAATAAATAGAAATCAATTCATTTCAGAATGCTGGGCCGGCCCGAAGGGAACAGTTGGCCCATGGCCATCACCGGCCTGCGTGGCCCGAGCGCGAGCGGGGGAAAGACGGCCCAACAGGCGTCAGCCCCCGGCCTGGCTCGGCCTGGCCAGCCGAGGCGAGGCGCCTTGCCGGGGCGCGCGCAGGCGCGGCGGCGCGGCTAGGCCAGCGGCCAGCGGCCGTCTCCGGCCACGGCAACGCCAGAGAGCGAGCGCAGGAGACGCGCGAGGAGAAAGCGAGCTCGGCAAGGTTGCTATGCGAGGCTGGAGAGGGAAGGAAAAGGGCGCTCCACGGCGGCCGTGCACGGCGGTGCCATGGACGCCGGTGGCGAGGCGCGGGGAGGTCCGACCTGTGCTCGGAAGGCGGAGCAAGTTCGAGCACGACTTCGAGGAAGGCGAGGCGGAGCTCGGGGCACGAGGAATTGGAGAATGGTGCGGTGGTGCTTGAGTTGGACGCCGGCGGAGCTCGAGCGCGGCGACGGCGGAGCTCGGAGCTCGCGGCTGTGGAGGAGAAGGGAGGAAGTGCAGGGCGCGATTGAACGAGTGCGCGGACACCGGCAGGTGAAGGCGGGCGCGTGGGCGCAGTGCCAGGCCACGGCTGCCGCGCGGCGGGCGACGCCAGCGCAGAGCGGCCACGCGGCGGGCAAGCTCTGCCGCGGTCGGGACGCGCGGCGCGGCGCGGCGCGGGCAGGCGCGCGGAGGCAGGCCGAGCGCGACGCGGTGCTGGGCCGGGGCGCGGTGGAAGCGCGAGGCGCGCGGGGGCTCTGCTGGGCCGGCTTGCGGGGCTGGGCCGGAAAGGAGGCGGCGGCCCGGGAAAAAGGAAATGAAGATTTTCAATTTATTTTCAAGAAATTTTTAAATGCCACCATTCAAACATTATTTTGAGCAAGAAAATGACCTCTTTTGAAAATGTACCAAAAATGAAAATTGCTTAGAATTCAATTCCCTACAACTTTGCTTTTATGACCAGAGTCCAATCCTATCTAGATTTTAAATTATAGAATCAAAGTTAAATTTTAACTCAAAACCCTAATTTTGGGAATTTACTTTAGAAGCAAAATTTTGAATTAATTTAAATACAAACCTTGCTCCAAAAATTGTGCTAAACAATTCTAGATGATTTACAAGCCTAACCAAAATTTTCTACTCAACTAGCAAGCAAGAATCAGGGCAAAACAACTCTAAAAAGTGTATGCATCATTTTCTTTTTACAAACATGTTTCGTATGTTTCGAAGTAATGTTTCAGTTGTTATATGCAAGATCATGCATGTAGGATTAGGATGCTTGATGATGCATGACATGTATGATTTAGCAGTGCCTAGATGCAGGCATAACACCGGGGTGTTACAGCCCTCCCCCCTTATAAAAATCTCGTCCCGAGATTTGGGTTACGAACCATTTGTTATAAAATTCTTCATAAGCTTTTTGTAGATACTCTCCTGTTTCCCAAGTTGCATCTCCCTCATCATGATGATCCCACTGTATCTTGTATGTCTTCACCACACTATTCCGAGTAGCACGTTCCTTAGTGTCTAACACTCGGACTGGTTGTTCACGATACACCAAATCTGATTTGAGTTGAATACCTCGAGGTTCTATTCTTTCCTCCGGAACACGCAAACATTTCTTGAGATGTGATACATGGAAAACTGGGAAAATTGTACTCATTGTCTCAGGTAACTCTAACTTGTAGGCTACCGGACCTCTTTGTTCCAAGATCTTGTATGGTCCTACGAATCTCGCGGCAAGCTTTCTTCGGATTCCAAACCTTTTCTTCTTCATTGGTGTGACTTTCAGATAAACATAATCACCAACTTCAAACACAAGGGGTCTCCTTCTTTTGTCTGCATAGCTTTTCTGACGTGATTGGGCAGCTTTCATATTCTGCTGAATAATATGAACTTTCTTCTCGGCCTCTTCTACAAAGTCAATGCCATAATACCTTCTATCTCCAGGTTCGATCCAATTCAATGGTGTTCTACATTTTCTGCCATATAAAGCTTCGAATGGGGCCATCTTGATGCTTTCTTGATAGCTATTATTATAAGAAAACTCAGCTAATGGTAACCATGACTCCCATGATCCCTTGGAAGACAATACACAGGCTCTCAACATGTCCTCCAAAACAGCATTTACTCGTTCAGTCTGACCATCTGTCTGAGGATGATACGCGGTACTGCGAATCAAACTAGTTCCTAAGCCTTTGTGTAAATGTTCCCAAAAATGAGCCGTGAACTGTGAGCCTCTATCAGATACTATGGTCTTAGGTATACCATGCAACCTCACAATTTCGGCGATATACTTCTCGGCATATTGAGGTGGTCGATAATCTGTTTTGACCGGCAAGAAATGAGCGGTCTTAGTAAGACGATCCACAATTACCCAAATTGAATCATGTCCTTTTTGAGTAGTGGGCAAACCCGTGATAAAATCCATACTGATATCATCCCACTTCCAACTAGGGACTGATAAGGGTTGCAACATACCGGCAGGTTTCATGTGAATGGCTTTCACTCGACAACATGTGTCACATCTGGCAACATAGGCTGTAATTTCTTTCTTCATTTTGGTCCACCAATATCGAGATCTTAGTTCTTGATACATCTTACTACTTCCAGGATGGATAGATAACTTAGAAAGGTGAGCTTCATCCATGAGTTTATTCCTAAGCTCTCGATCCTTGGGAACCACAAGACGGTCGTCAAACCACAACACGCCCTGTTCATCCACTTTAAAGTGTTGAGACGGCTTTTCTTTTATTTTCTCTTTGATGTGGAATATCCCCTTGTCAGTTTTCTGACCTTCTATTATCTTACTCTCCAAAGAGCAACTAATCTGAATACTATTTAACACTGCAAGTCTCCGTCCGGTCTCAACTTCATTTAACACTTAGTTATACCATGACTTCATAGTCATCCAAACAGATCCAGGTAACCACCTATAGCTCGCAGGTGACAGGAAATGACCCGACTTCTATCGGTCTCTAAATGTAAGGCGGGAAGTTACATGCATGATTTATGTTATGTAACAAAACATAACAGCTGGTATCAGAGATGTAACATCCCGGCCCAGGGCTTAACAGGATTAATAGGATACTCATACCAATAAGTTGCAACTTCTTTTCCGGAAGCCCATCTGCAAATAACTCCGAGGTTAAGCGTGCTTGGCTTGGAGCGATGGGTGACCAACCGGGAAGTTCTTCCCGGGTGCACACGAGTGAGGACAAAGTGCGCAGAAAAGACCTGTGTTGGTCTGTGAGGGCAGTCTATATCCTAGAGAAGCTGTCAGATGTAAGCGGGCCCGGCCTCGGAGAGGCGGGACGTTACAGAATGGTATCAGAGCCGACTCTCGCGGTTTCACGGGCGCGCGTGTCGCAGTTGCGCAGGCATGGTGCGCATGGCTGGTGTGGATCCGGCGTGGTCACACAGCATGTCACATGCGCTGGCTCTGGACACACGGACGTGGCCAAGAGAGAACGCTCCTGGCTTGGGATTGATCGACGAGGACGTCGATCTCTTAAGGGGGTGAGAATGTAACATCCCGGCCCAGGGCTTAACAGGATTAATAGGATACTCATACCAATAAGTTGCAACTTCTTTTCCGGAAGCCCATCTGCAAATAACTCCGAGGTTAAGCGTGCTTGGCTTGGAGCGATGGGTGACCAACCGGGAAGTTCTTCCCGGGTGCACACGAGTGAGGACAAAGTGCGCAGAAAAGACCTGTGTTGGTCTGTGAGGGCAGTCTATATCCTAGAGAAGCTGTCAGATGTAAGCGGGCCCGGCCTCGGAGAGGCGGGACGTTACAGCACCCATGATAGGAGATGCAATAGATCATTGAAACTACAGTCTGACCAGCCGTACTTAGCCTTCAGGATGAGCAGCTCAAGCACGAAACGTAGCAATGTCCAATGTGTCGGACAACCCTTTTCAACACCATACACAGTCTCCTTCGATGCTTTTGTCACTCTTTCCAAATTTTCTAGACCTTTCAGGCTATTTAGTAAAATCTCTGGTCCAAGGGTTCGAATCATGTCATCTAAATCATCTTCAACTCCGATACATGCTCCACCATTATTATTAGCACCACCTTTGTCGTTACTATCCCAACCACCAGTATCATCACCTTGTTCATTGTCAAACTCGAAATCCATTTGTGCATCGAGCTCGGCTGAATATTGGGACAGGGATTCTATGGTTTCATCGTTGTATTCCTCCTCATCCTCGTCGTTAACAATAACCGTTTCACCATGATGAATCCACACTGTATAGTCCTCAACAAATCCTCGTATAATCAAATGTGATCTGATGATAGTCACATCTGTCCATGCCATACGGTTCTTGCAATCTTTACAGGGGCAAATAATTGTATTCTTATTCTCTTCCAATGTCGTTGCATGCTTCGTTGCGGCTTTAATAAATTTATCCACCTCTTCACGGAAACCTGCCTTGAACCTTAACGAACCATACATCCAAGAGTTCATGTACTCCATCTTTTACAACAACAACAAAACAAACATTAAAGGACTACTTATTCAGATATATATAAAAATTAATCAAAGTAATAATTATTTGAGAATAATTGTATATACCTCAGATATATATGAATATAAATCTAATATAATTACATGAAGCATACAAACACACCATGGTAAAGAAAAATTAATTAATGGCCTATTTATCTATAAATAATTAAAATATATATTTATTGATTACAATAAATAATTTCTAAGACAACAATTAGCAATAATTATACTTTACCCAATATCTTTCGTACAAACCCTAGTCCAATTTTATCAAACATAAATTTACAAAAACGAAATTAATAAAAAAACCAAACCCTAGATCTAGATCACATGCACATGAAACATCCATAAAACTAACTAATGGTTCACTAAAATCAAGAAACATGGACCAAATAAGGGTATGGTCTTGTTCCCCTCCCTAATTTACCCTAGTATATTTAAAAATTAGGTCTAATTTGCTCAAAAATAGCTCAAGCACCATAGAAGAGAGAGAAAAACAAAACTCTAATTATTCACTAATCAACCATTAAAACTTCAAAAAAAATATGGAATAGCATTTTCTTACCTTCTACAACCTCTCCACCAAAGGATTTGGGACCAAAACCTTCCCCCTTTAGTAGAGCAATTTTTGGGAGGTGCCCAAGGCCTCCCCACATTTCTTTCACGGGTTGGAGTGAATGACCCGAGGAGGAAGAATGTGCTGCCTCAGATTTATATGGGGCCATTTGTACGGGCGGCTGGTGATTGAGCCGTCCCTACAAATAGGAGCTATAAATACGGGGCTATTTTTAGGAGCGGCTCAATCACCAGCCGCCCCTATAAATATCATTTCCAGGGGCGGCTGGTGATTGAGCCGCCCCTAAAAATCAGACCCTATTTGTAGGGGCGGCTCGTAACACCAGCCGCCCCTGCTGTTTTATTTGTAGGGGCGGCTGGTGTCTAGGCACCCGAGCACGTCACTGTAGGGGCGGCTCCATCACCAGTCACCCCTAAAAAACAATCTGTTGCTAAAAATCGTTTTCTACGTAGTGTGACCTTGTGGAGTTTGGAGGAAATTAGTAGCTTTTTTTGTCCGCTCAATCCCGTGTCATTCACGGACGGACTGATGATACGATTGGTTACCTCTCCAGTCTCTATGTGACAGGGTGTGGGCGTGTGGCTAAACATTGGCCACAACTCCTCCACCTGGAAACCTCATCCTCGGCTGCAGAGAGAGACGACGACGTACATGAGAGAGCGAGGTGAGAGCTGCCTTGTACTATCTCATCATCTAGTCTTCCGGATACTCTGAGAAGAAAGGTGAGGCGCCGCGCGGGAGCCAGCACTCTAACCGCGGTCGGGCAGCCTGAGCCCCGGTTCTCCTCATCATCTATACTGTACTTACGAGCACAATTTCCCTTGCTTCCTTGGAATAACAAATCCATGCTATTTGTTGCTGATCGATTGATGGACAACAAGTCGACAGCAGGCGGAGGCGGAGACGAGCAGGGTGCAGGGCACCGCCGGCGAGCTCAGCATCTGAAAAGGACGCCGCCGTCGCCGTCGGATGGGTCGGCGCCTCCCGCCCAGGACCCGGAGCGACTATACACTTGCAGTGCAGTGCTACAGAGGGAATCCTCGGCCTCCACACGCGGTTCCCTGTTCCAGGAGGGCCGGGCCAGCGCCCACGACGGCGACGCCACCAACCCCAGGCCCCATCTGACATCTGTGGCTTCTCTGCTTTGGATTGGGTCATTACTCATTAATACCCTTCGCCTTCTATTCTACTCCCTCTATCCTAAATTATAAGTCATTCCAAGAAGTTTGGAGAATCAAAGCATCTCAAGTTTGATCAAGTTTATATAATAAGATAATAACATTTATGATACCAACTAAGTACCAATAGATTCTTTGTTAATTATATTTTTATAGTATACCTATTTGATGTCATAAATCTTTGTAATTTTTTTTATAATTTTGGTCAAACTTGAGAAGCTTTGACTCTTTAAGATTCTTGGAATGACTTACAATTTAGGATGGAGGGAGTAGTACTGTATTAGACCTGACGATGCTAGTATGTATCTGTAGGATTTTGTGGTGCTTGCTAGATTACGAGTATCTTCGCTGCAACGACTGAGTTGTCTTCGATACAGACTGACGGTTACGGTTTGATGATAACTGCGTCAGGTCAATGCTATAACTGTGTCCTTCCGCGGAGCCAGATTTAAATTTCAACTGGCTATTTTCTCCGAGGCATGGCGCCGAAAACTTTGTGCTCCTCATGAGCGAGACTCGCTAATGGATGAAGCATGTTATGGGATAGCTGGTGGTCGCAGCAAGATCTGGAATGCTGTAGTGTAGGCTTCCCCGGCCCCATCTTCAGACATGTCATGTCTTCCCGCTTTTATTACTTACATAATCAGGCTTTCAGCTGCTATCTTTAGGCCTAGTTTTGTTCTAAAAAATTTTCACCCTAAACTATCATATCGAATCTTACGGCACATGTATGGAGTATTAAATATAGACGAAAAAAAACTAATTGCACAGTTTGGTTGGAAATCGCGAGACGAATGTTTTAAGACTAATTAGTCCATGATGGATTAATTAGGCTTAATAAATTCGTCTCGCAGTTTCCAGGCGAGCTATGTAATTAGTTTTTTTATTAGTATCCGAAAACCCCTTCCAATATCCCCGAAACATCCGATGTGACATCAAAAAATTTTCATTTCGCGAACTCAACACAGTCTTAGTTTAGTTAATAGAGTAAGATTCATTTTTTAACCTCTTGTTCAATTTTCAACCGTGAACTAGAAAACTGAGTACTAGATGCCCCCCTACCCTCATTGTTCAAGCGCCGAAATTTGGTTATTCAGCTAGTTTCAAAGGTGGTTTTCTACACCCAGCCCATCTACAGACATGCCTTCCTGCTTTTATTCCTTACACAATGAGGCTTTCACATGCTATCTTTAGTTAATTTAGTAAAGTCATTTTTTTAACCTTATGTTAGATTTTCAACTCTAAACTACGAAATCAGTTGGACACCCTCTAACTGTTGAATCGGAGAAATTTGGTCATTCTGCTGATTCAAAAGTGGTTTTCCATCCCCAGCATATCTTAGACATGCCTTCCTGTTTTTATTACTCAAATAATCAGGCTTTCAGCTGCTATCTTGAGCTAATAGGGTAACATCTATTTTTTGCCCTGTTTGCTTAAACTTATCGGTCTGCCTTATCAGCCATGGTATGATGTTTTTTCTCTCACAACAAATCAGCTTCAGCCGGCTTATCAGCCGCAGAAACCATCAGCCGAACTTTATATCCGATTTTCAATCTTGAACTATGAAACCGAGCATTAGAAACCTTCCAACTATTGAATCGAACAAATTTGGCCATCCGACTAATTTCAAAGATGGTTTTCTATTTTCCAAAACTATATATTCTAGTTTAATCTCTATAAATTCATATCGATTTTTAAATTGGAAAAATATGAAACAAGGGCTTATTTTGGAAAATAGAAATCGTACTAGATGTTCATTATTTTTGAAAAAAAGTTGTCTAGTTTCGACAGTTGGAGGGCTAGTACCTGATTTCATAATCCAGTGTTAAAAAATCAGATTGCCATGCAAGTTGGAGATTATGAAATATACTTGACCCTAATTAATTAATAAGATAAGCCAATAACCCCAGCTAGCACAAAGCTAGTTTCATTTATGATGCTCACTGCAATTTTGTCTAGTTAATTAACTGCAAGCGAGTGGGATGGATCAACTGCAGCACGTGTGTGATGATGATATACCGCCATATTTGTGATATATATAAAGCTCAATGAAAATGGTGAATACAAAACGAAGCCCTGCTTCACAAGAAACTAAGCACATCACCATCGCTCTGTTAATCTCACCACAAGATGAAACCAAAGTACCAAACACTTATATCTGCATCTCCTTCACACAAACTTAGCAGCAAGGCAAAGAATGGCCATGTTCGCTTCTCTTGCAATCTGTCTTTTTTAGTTTGTTTTTTCAGTCGAAACTATGTTTTTTCTCTCATAATAAATCAGCCGAAACAGTGTTTCGGCTCAGCCGAAACAGTGTTTCAGCTTGTTTTTTCAGTGACGCGAATGGAGCCAATCTACCAACAAGCACCAAATCCTTTTCCTCCATTAATTTGATTTTGACATGGTAGAAGACACCTCTCGTTTTCAAACCAGGCCAACCGACCGTTTCTCCCCGGCCCATCAATTACCCGTATCAGATCACCACACACTTCAATCCTCCTCAAAATCCATCCTAGCTAGTAACCATACGGATACCGTATGGTGTATTGTACACGTATATGTACACAATCTCCTACTGTACACGTGTGCGCGGCACATTCTTGCACGCACACGCGCGCGACCTCATGCAGTGCAGCTAGCGATCGACCAGTACTAGCGTCTTCGTGCTCATGCAGCTGCCACACCCTTCTTCTCCGGTGCCCACGCTTGCACCGGCGACGGCAGCTGTGCTGTCCGGGGCCGGGGCATCCATGCCTCCGACTCCCGCAGCGCGGCCATAAATGGAGACGTTGTGGCCTCTACCGCCGGCGGCAGCTCCAGCGCACGCTCCTCCGACAGGCGCCACACCTTGACGGACCCGTCCAGGCTGCCGCTGTACACCACGAACCGCCGCTCGCCGTCCGCGTCGTAGCAGTCGTCGTCGTCGTCGTCCGCCGCCACCGCGACGCACTTGACGGGCCCCGTGTGCCCCGCGAGCACGGCGAGGCGTGCGTGGCCCGCGCGCTCGTCCTCGTCGTCGTCGCGCCGCCACACGCAGAGCGTCCCGTCGGCCGAGCCGCTCACGACGACGCGCCCGGACACGGCGAGGCACAGCACGCCCGTTCCGTGGCCCGCCAGCACGCACGCGAGCCTCGGCTCTCCGTCGTCCACGTCGTCCAGCCCCCACCGCCAGCACGTGACCAGCCCGTCGGAGGAGCCGACGTACACGGCGCGGGCCTCGGGGCACGCCGCGATCGCGGTCACCGCGCCGTCCCCGCCCTCCCGGAGCACCAGCTCCAGGACGTGCCTCGTCCGGTCGCCGCCCGCCGCCATCTCCCGCCTCCACACCTTGACGGTCCCGTCGGCGGATCCGGTGAGCACGAGGCCGCCGAACCCAGCCGCGGCGACGGTGTTGACGGCGTCGTCGTGCGCGGGCACGGACTCGAGGCACCGGTAGTCGGAGACGCGCCACGCCTTGAAGGTGCGGTCCCAGGAGGCCGAGTAGAGCATGCCGGCGCCCTCGTCGAGGCTGAGCGACGACACGGCGTCCGAGTGGCGGAGCCACACCGCGCGGCGCTGGCGGCCCCGGCCCCTCCCGCCCCCGCCGCGCGGCGAGAGGACGTAGCTGGAGGGGTTCACGGAGCTGACCAGGAGGTCCCCGAGCGGCGGGAGAGACCCCACGCGGCGGTGCACGACGGCGGGGTAGCCACCGGCGTCGCCGTTGGCGCGCCACACCCGGACCTTGCCGTCCTGGTGGCCCGTGAAGATGCGGCCGTCGGCGGCCACGACGATGGCCTTGACGAGCCCGCTCCCGGTCCGGAACCCCGCGAGTTCGCGCCGGTCCCGCCACACCCGCACGGTCTCCGAGTCCGTGCCGGTGTACAGCACGTCCCCGGCGGCCGCCAGCGAGTACACCTTGCCGTCCTCCTTGACGAGCGACGCGATGAGCCCGGTCGCGGTCGCGTCGTCGGCGCCGGCGCCGCCGAGGCCCGGGAGGCGCGCCCACGGCGACTTGGGCTGGCTGTACGACCGCGATGGCGAGGACGACGCGGAGCCTTGGAAGGAGGAGGAGCTGTAGTCGTCGTCGTCGGAGAAGGAGGAGTTGGACGACAAAGACCGAGGGGAGGAGAGAGCGGAGACCGCCGCCGCCGGGTCGACGCGGAGGAAGTGCATGAGCTTCCTGCGGTTGCCCATGGCTGGAATGGTGGGTCGGTTCGTGTAGACGTGTGGTACTTGTGTGTGCTGCTCTCTGCGCTTGTCGCGGCCGGTCGAGGGGGAAAGAGGTCTCTTTAATGGCGCGCTAGCTGGATCGCGCAGCTAGCTACCTCAGCTCACGGCGGTGTAGCGTCGTCGGAGCGAATCGGGAAGGACGACGTGCGCGCGCGGGAAGGAATCCGAAGCCGAACTGCCGAAAGGGAGAGGAGTAGGGACTCGGGAGCAGAAGCGTAGGAGGCATGAGTAGCTAGCTTGCGAGGTTGGAGAAGGGGGCGCGCGAGCAGTGGCCGCATATATACTGCGTGACGGCGGGTCGCAGACTCGCAGGGAGGAGGAGGAGGAGGAGGAGAGGGAGGCCACGACGGCGGGACAGGCGGCGGGGCCGCGCGTGATCGAAGTATTTTTTTTCCTGTTCCCATCGATTTTTTGTCGAAACGAGTGTTTTCCCCGGATGGGATGTTTGGATTTTTATTCTGTTTTTGTTTCGTTTCCCCTGGGAAAAGGAGGAGGTGTTTGATTACCGAACCGGGCGCACGTGGCTGGTGGTGGTAGGGCGAGCGGCGCGACTGTGCCGGCACGACGCGGGGTCGCCGGGTGCCCCCGTCCAGTATGGGTCGTTTCGTGACAGGTTTGGAAGGTCCGGCGCGCACAAATATCCATGTCCGATTGTGCATCGTGGTTCGGCGTCCTCCGGCCAGAAAGCATACAGCCCGCTGTTTTGGCTCGGCCCAGCCACGGCAAACCTGCGCCTGCCGTGCCTGTGCTGGCTTGCATGGGGCGTGCCTAGGCTGAGGGGATGGCTGGCCCGGCCCGAGTACCCATTAACCCATTAGACCTACTAGCCCACCAGCTCAATCTTCAAGATCACAAAAGTCGTGCGCCTCAACTGTGCTCAAAGCACCGAGCTCCTTCCATGGATATGGAAGTAGACGAGGGAGTCGGAGAGGTAGGTAGGCAATGACAACAATGGCACGCCTCCGCAGCGGCGCGCTCGACGTCGACGTCTGAAAACGGTATGACGATGCGGGGGCATAGGCTAACCAACGGGCCCTCAGGCTGGCCTGGCACGACTAAGTCAATGTAGAGTCATGTCTAGGCCAGAGTCGCATCCTATATAGGTAGGTGCGAAACAACACGAAGATTAATAGTGCAGTGCCGACCTGACTCTAATCGGGTTGTGCCGTATTTTTGGCCACGTCTAGACTCGTAGGTGCTCTAGCATCTGAAAAAAAAATCCTTGAATTTAAACTATTGCCCATCCCTTTATATACCCTAAAAATTATACCTTCCCTTGGTTACCATTCATTTATAATTGTTCATCCCTTATATGCCATTTAAGTTATAGCTCCCTTCATTGTCATTCATTTAGACTATTTCATCCCTTATATGACATCAGTGTTGATTTTATATTTTGTCAACTATTGAATATAATGTTATGCGTACAAAATTCATGCTCATGATCAATATCTGCATAATTGTTCTTGAGTGCAATGACATGGAATGATGAAAATACTAGAAAAAAATGTCCATATGTTCTAAGGGCAAAATTACATTTTGAACTTTCACTTAACGGTAATGTGACGGTAAATTGATAGCAGTGGCATAGAAGGGAAGGAAAAAAAAATCAAATCCATGGTAATGAAGGGAAGATATAATTTTATTTAGACGGTACTCTATATAAGAGATAGTTATTATTATAACTTTTGATGGCAGTACCACGAATTTTCTCTCCTAGTATTTCCACGTTTCCACGATTCTGCATGGATGTGCAGTGTATGACGCCTAAACGGTACGGGTTTACGGCACGTACGTTCCTCATCGTGGCAGCCGTACTTGAGCGTACGTTCGACACGTTGCGTGTAGACGTACCTACCACAACGTCACTCCGTTTTCGTACCCAAGACTAGAAGTGCAGCGCTTTGTTGTGTGTCGTCCATCATCTTAAAACAAGTCACGTATTCTGAAATGGTAAGACGGGGGGGGGGGGGGGGGGGGGGGGGGGGGGGGGGGGGGGGCACAAAAGCAAGATAGATAGTGTAGATCGATAGGCTCTATCCGTTACATGTGATACAAGCTAGTCTTCGTTTCAACTGACTAGCTAGTGAGGAAAAAAGAGCCACTTCAACAGGTGCTAAATACCCACGTCTCATGTCATCATTGTTCCAAAGTAGTGCATAATGCTCCTCCTCCGATATGTCGCAACTCGGACTAAAATATATAGTACATACCCTGTATGCATAGAAACGTATAAGTAAGCATTATTCTAGAATATGTAGTATCTTTTTCAAAGTTTTCAGCAGGAATATTTTGGTGATTTCTCTGCCGAGAAAATGTGGAATATAATTGGATACACACAACACACAACACGGGGCTCGTTCGGCTGGTTGAGAAACCAGCCGGATTTCATTGTGTACGGATGAAAAATACTGTTCACTCTCTCACAAATTCCTTTAAATTTATCCAAATTTCTCCCAGCGAACAGGCCAACAATGATGACGACCAAAAACAAGGGGATGGAAGGAAGGGAACATCTTTAATTTGGTTGACAGCATGCACGTACAAGGTGGCGCCGGAACGTGTCGATAGGCACGTACATTATCAAATCAGTTGACAGTGGCGAGCACAAAATCAAAGCTGCCTTTAGTTGCTGTCAGAAGCTAGCTAGCACTACCGGAGGTGTCCTCTTTGCCGAGGGTGCAGGGCACTCGGTAAAGGCTTTGCCGAGTGTCGTACTCGGCAAAGAGCCCTCGGAAAAAAAATTTAACGGTAAAGAGGCTCTTTGCCGAGGGCCATTTGTCGGGCACTCGGCAAAGCCTTTTTCGAGTGCCAGGGCACTCGGCAAAGACATTTTTTATTTTTTTTAAAAACTCTTTGCCGAGTGCCGCGGCGGCAAGGCACTCGGCAAACACATTTTTTTATTTAAAAAAAAACTCTTTCCCGAGTGCCGCGGCGGCACGCACTCGGCAAAGCCATTTTTTAATTTTTTTAAAAAGCTCTTTGCCGAGTGCCTCTCCAGCTTGGCACTCGGCAAAGATTTTTTGCTTTTTTTTTAAAAAAAATCTTTGCCGAGTGCAATGTCCTGGCACTCGGCAAAGTTTCCCAGCTTTGCCGAGTGCCATGACTATTGCACTCGGCAAATCAACCGAAATTGTATTTTTTTTGTTTTTTGCATTCCACTGACACAAACAGTTCAAATATATATCACATATCACATATATATCACAAACATCACAATAATCACATATATATCACAACGAAACCATTTTCACACATTATATCACAACCACAACTCAAATAACAACATATCGCAACCACAAGTCAAATATCACAACCACAAGTTACAAATTCACAACCACAATCCATCAAGTCCAAGCACAAGTCACAACCACAAGTGAAGCTCAAGTCCAAGCACATGACGAAGTGCAACTCCTCAAAAAGGCGGCCTATGACACGATGGTGAAGCAAAGGCTCCATCATTCGGTGACGCATGAGCGGGGTTATTCGAACCCGCCGACGGAAGCTGCAAAAAGGATAAGAGGTTGCATGTGTGAGATTCATCTAGTAAGTTTCTATGTGAAGCATTGGTGTATGTCATAGCTAGTGCAAGCATCTAGTAAGTTTCTATGTCAAGCATCTAGTAAATTGAGAATGTCAAGCATGGTTATATGTCATAGCTAGTGCAAACATGTAGTAAGTTTCTATGTCAAGCATCTAGTAAGTTTCTATGTCAAGCATCTAGTAAGTTTGTATGTCAACCATGGTTGTATATCAAGGAAGCATCTAGTAAGAGTGAACTTTCATACTTACAGGAGTGACTGTAGGAGTAGGCGGTGGAGGAGCTACCAACGGCAAAGGTACACCCCCTTGCTGGACACTCCACATGAAGGCCTTCATTTCTTGCATCCTCCTCTCCCGGGCCGCGAATGCTTCCCTCTGAGCCTACAGCTGCGCGCTCTGAGCCTCGACCACGAGCTTCTGGGCCTGCAGCTCGGCCTGCAATACAAACTTCAATGTTTCAGTAATGCAAATGTAACTTAGGTGTGCAAAGATGAACGTACGACGAGTAAAACAGGACGTACCTCGAGAGCGTCGACCTGCTGCAGTGACGGAGTAGGCCATGGGTGTATGGGCTGGCTGGAGCTCGTGCTCCGTGCTCGGAGCACGTCGAGAGAGGGAACAGTGGTGGAGTTGATGGCGCCGTCTGCAATCCACAGCCGCCCATGCTTCTTGCCTCCTCCTAGCCTCATGATGGTCTCTACATCAATGGGCTCAGTGCGCACATCGTAATCTTCCCCATGGACCTCCCTCACCTTTGAGGTGTACTCTTGGACCTTATGTGCACGGTCGGGTCAGAGTACACCTCGCGCGGGGTAGACGGGTCAAAGGAGACAGAGGAAGATGCCCTGCCCATGTGGGACATAGCCCATGCAGAGAACTCTGAGACCTCCACGCCCAGGTGTGTAGCCTCCTACGAGTAAGATGGCAAGATGGTGAGAAATAAGGCAGAACTCAGTGTCAAATAAGATAAAAGAAATCACTTACATATGCTTGTTTGTAGGCAGGGAGGCTACGACTGCCTTGATGGTGAGTAGCACCTCACCTCAGCAGACGCTGGTCCCGCTGCCTCGCGTGGTTCTCAGCGAAGTCGTTGGACAACCACCTATCCACGATCATCTCCCAGCACACGGAGTGGGATCGGCACCACCAGGGAATCACCTACAAGTCATCGATTATTTGACATAGAAAAAGATAAAATTAAACTGACTTAATCTCAAAACGAACCATTATTAATGTTTTTCGTCTACCTCAAGGTACTAGGCCTGGGATAGCTCCATCTGTCTTGCATCAGGCTTGCTGATGGACTGCTTCAACACCACGGCGTAGTAGTCTCTGTGGGCCTGCACGCGTGCCTCGTGGTGCATGTCAGTGACGTACTTCCTATAGGCGGCGGCAGCCACCTGATCCGCCCGGTCCTCAAGTCCTTCTTCCGGCTTGAAATACCTCTGCATACAAAACCGATGTATCCATTCATTATTTCAATAAAAGACTTGCCTAATGAAAATGTTGTGCGAGAGAGACTTACCCGAAACTCCGCCAGTACCCGCTCCTGCTTATTGCAGTACCTGTCGTCAGGGGCCAACTGGTACCTGTCCCACGTGTAGGTCGGCTCCCGCATGTCCTCGAACACGTTCACAAGGCCGGGGTACCATTTCCTACACAAAACACCAAGGTGCTCGCGGGGGAGCGTGCAGGAGTACCCGACAAAACCAACCAGGCCCTGCACAAGTGATTAAGAAAATTTATCAGTTCCTCTTTTGATTTCCAACATTATCATATGAAGTAGTTGTGATAACATCTATAGTTACTTACCTCTTTGCCATAGGGCGAATCAGTGCCCGGTTGCGAGGAAGCGGAGGCTAAGGGAGGCTCGCGGGACCTCGCTAGTAGACAGTCGGGGTAGCAGAACTGTCGCCCTCGGCGGCCTCGTCCTCGGCCACCTCATCCTCGGTCTGTCGGACGTCCTCGTCCTCGACCTCGTCCTCGGGCGCGGCCGTCACGTGCTCCTCCTCCATCACCTCGTCTGAAGGTGGCGGGGAAGGAGTCTGCTGCCTCCTGCTGACCCTGGTCCTCCTCCTCTGACCTCCTATGGACGCTACCCCTGACCTTGACCCCTCGTCTGAAACGAGAGGGCGTGGTCTCCCGTAAAGGGAGGCCGTCTCACGTCGTGGACGGCTGCTCGCCATCACCTACAATCACAAAGAATGAACAAGACTTATTAGTATATATATTAGAAATAGATTCAAAATAAATAAAGAAAACACAAACTAAAACAAACGTAGTATTACATGTATTAGGAATAATCTTCATGATTAGGATCATAGGTGTCGTCATCACTATCAAAATTGTCCAAATGGGCAACACTATCTGAAGGTTCTATGTTGTCTTCGTCGTCATTGCCTAGCCTTAATCGGTCAAGCATTTCTATGTCCTTGGCATTTTGCACCACATCTCCATCAACCTCGTCATCCTCCGTTTCGTTGTCTACTTCCATTTCGATCGCTTCGGGTAAGACTATCTCAAACGTGCCTGGTAGCCCATCTTCTTGATAGAACTGTCCATCATATGTGTTTGTGTTGAAGTTGTAATCGTCATCGTTTGGGGGTAGGTAGTTTACCCTGTGGAGACACCTAGTGCACAATAGCCCAACCCTTAAGATCCGCTTTGTCTTGGTTGGCATATCGCGTATAGTACACCTGCACGACCTGTTGAGCCACAATGTAGACATCTTTTCCTGGATAGACAGAATCTTCTCGAATCTCGACTAGCCCAAGATGAGGGGTCCGTCTCGTTTCTCGAGGATTAAACCAGTGGCATTTGAACACGACATGTTTATGTTTGTGACCATGAAATGAGACTTCATAGATTTCCTCAACTCTACCATGATAGTCGAGGCCATCAGTGCTGGGCGTACAAACTCCGCTATTTGTGGTTTTCCGTTTGGGCCGAGTCTGCTCATATCTTGTTGTGTGGAAGCAATATCTGTTCACGTCATAACCGGTAAATGACTGCACCCTAATGTCATAGCTGCCTACAACCTGTCTCAACTCCTCACTCATGGACGAGTCAGTCTGGGCCTGCAAGCTCAAGCATGATAGGTTGTTATATTAATCGAACGAACGAGAAACTTGGAATATGGAATGTGGGAGCTAAATTGGACATTACCTTTTGTTTGAACCAAGAAATGAAATCAGGCCTCCCCGCACCCGCACCCTAAGAAAGAAGGGTGTCATGTTCCTACGAGGTAGGATCCCTTGATTGATGCCAGGACTCACGAACAAATTCCCTGTCCGAACGAGAATCTGTGGGGTTGCATGAAGAATATTCAGGGCGTATTGAAACAAGTTTGTTGAGAACTTACTCGACGAACGACTGCACCTCAGGAAGGTTGGTCAACACATATAGCATGACACTTCGCCACTCTTCATTTCCCAATATCTTATTGGTCCATCCACTTGCGCTGCCGAGTTGGCCTTGGAACAGGCTATGGGTTCATTCATTTTCGCCAATATTGTAACGAGGGAGTGGATTATGATTGCTAGGAAGTTTCGGCTTGTAGTATAGTATTGTGAAGTTTGCCACCTCCTCCCTTAGACTTGCCTCTACAATGGAAGCCTCAATTCTAGTTTTATTTGTACATTTCTTGCGAAGAGTCTTTAGACATCTCTCGATTGGATAGCACCACCGGGCTTGCATGGCCCCCCCAAATGTGCCTTGGACGGGAGGTGCACAATCAGATGCTGCATGGGCAAGAAGAAGCCGGGTGGAAAAATCTTCTCCAGCTTACAGAGCAACACAGGTGCTGCTTTTTCCAAGTCCTGAGCGACGGTCCGAGATATCTCCTTGGCACAAAGCTGACGGAAGAAAAAGCTCAACTCTACCAGCACTTGCCAGACATGGTCAGGGACATAGCCTCGGACCATCGCTGGAAGAAGCCGCTCAATCCATATGTGGTAGTCATGACTCTTCATCCTGTTGACTCGTAAAGTGCCTAAGTTCACATATGTTCACATATGTTCCTCACCGTATCCCACAAAACCACCTCCTTCATTGGGCACGAGAGCATCTATCTGAGCACACACCTCAGCACCACTCTTGATGCATAGTTTAGGGTCTATCACTGCAACACCTTTCATAAAGTTCTAGATGTCTTGTCTGAATGTATGGTTAGAAGGGAGGAATTGACGATGCCTGTTGAACGACGAATACTTGCCACCCTTCTTCAACCAAATGAACCTCACAGCTTCCTTGCATATTGGGCATAGGAACTTCCCGTGGACACACCAGGCGGTGAATAACCCATACGCCAGGAAGTCATGCAGGGAGTAGTGGTACCAAACATGCATCTTGAAGGATGATTTTGTAGCTCGGCTGTATGTCCATACCCCCTTCTCCCAAGCATCGATCAATTCATCAATCATAGGCTCCATGTACATACTCATATTACTCCCCGGGTGTCTAGGAATTATCAACGACAAGAAGATGTTATGCCGTTGAAAGGAGATGCTGGGGGGGGGGAGATTCAGGGGGATAACAAACATGGGCCAACATGTGTATGGGGTAGAAAACTATCCATAAGGATTGAACCCATCTGTTGCCAGCGCGACACGTACATTACGAGCCTCAGTTGCTTTGTCAGGATGTTTGTCATTAAAGTACGTCCATGCTTCGGCATCGGACGGATGCACCATCGTCTATGGCTTGTACCGTACACCTTCTTTATGCCATATCATCTATTTTGTGGATTCCTCGGTCATGAGAAGCCGTTGGATCCTCGGCACAAACGGAAGGTGCTGTAGGACTTTCGCAGGGATCGTAAGCTGCCTCTTCTGGCCATCTCCAGAGTCTACCTCCAGGTACGTTGAGGATTTATACTTCGGACAGTACTTTGCATCCTTGTGATCTTTCCTAAATAAGACGCACCTCTTCGGACAAACATGTATCTTGTCATATGGCATCTTAAGCATATGAAGTAGTTTCTGTGACTCGTGCAAGTTCTTCGACAGAATGTGCTTCTCCGGTAGCATGCCGCCAAACACGGCCAACATCTTATCAAAGCCTTTGTGACTCAGATTTAACTCGGCCTTCAACCCCATAACACGTCCAATGGCATCCAGCTGAGAAACCGTTGTACTCTCATGAAGGGGTTTCTGTGCCGAGTCCAACATTTCATAGAAGGCCTTAGCGGCTTCCTCCATCTCCTCCTTCTCACGTCCTTCTGCGAAGTGAGCTTGGTGAGTGTCATCTAGCATGTCTGCTACTCTGGCATCATCATCAAAAGCCTTGAGGCGTGGTCTCACCACCTTCGCTCTTATACGATCTGCTTCACCATGGTGGATCCACCAGTGGTAGCCAGCCGTATAACCATTGTACATAAGATGTTTACCCATGGTCACCTTGTCTACCCTTCTGTTGTTGTCACATTTGCTACAGGGACACCAAAGTTTAGAATGTCCTTTAGCTACACTCGAGCTCCATGCATGTTCCAAGAAAGCATCTGTCCCATTCACCCATTCAATGTCAAAGTCACTCCTGCTTCTCCGGCCTGTGTACATCCACTGACAGTCTTCCATCCTTCCACATATACATCACATAGTAATGTAACCATCAATTGCATCTATGCGGTGTTCCTACTCTCTAATAGGTGAGGATAGGTCCTAATCCCACCCGCGGATGCGTAGATGAGGTTAGTTTCCATGCTCTGCTCCCTATCCGAGATAGAATTTCGGCAGCACCTCCCCGCCGTTCTCCCGATACACGTCCTGCAAGGGAGAGTGTGTATCCAGAGAACAACAAGGAGGTGATGCTGAAAGTCTACCTCAGACTAGAGCGGACCATGGAAACTAGCCTCATCTATGCATCCGCGGGCTGTCCAAAAAATGTGGACAATCCAAAACAGATACGGTCGCAGATATGCAAAGATCCGCATACCTCTGACCGTATCTGTTTTGGACGGGAGACGCCTAACTGGGTTACGTGACCTACGACCATGATACGGATAGAGGGGTTATACCTAAGGTGCCGGTGAGGTCAGGCTAGCGGGGCGGTGTCGAGTCGGTGCAGTGGCGAGGCGACGCGGTGTTGGCAGACCCGCAACGCCCACGAAGACGATCGGGGTCCTCTGGTCCCCTCTGACGGATCCTCTACAATATAAAAGGCAACAAGTTAGTATTTGTTAAAAAATTTGGCAGCACCTCCCCTGCACGGTGAGGTTTCCATAACCGGCAAAAAAGAACGGCACGAAGGAAGACATTCACAACATCACGAAGGCCGACAACGACAACGGCACGAAGGCCCTCATATCGACATACAGCACGAAGGCCCACACAACCACATACGGCATGAAGGCCAATTACGAGAGTTTTACCTAGTGTTGCGGCGGAGTCGGGCATCGCGGTGCGAGGTTCAGTTTCTTCTCCGGCGAGGTCGAGGGCGCTGGAGTACTCCTCTCCCCCTTCCCTTCTCTCTTCACCGCTTCTCCTCCTCCTCTCCTTCCTCTTCTTCTCCTTCTCCTCTCCTTTTCCTCTTCTTCTCCTTCTCTTCCCCTTCCTCCTTCTCCTCTTTTCCTTCTCTTCTTCCTCCTAATTCACCTCTGCCTCCTCCCCTCCAACACCAGCTGGCGACCAGGCCGAGCTAAGGGCTGGCCTCGGGGTGGCGGTGGGGACGGGGTGGCCGGTGGGGGCCGGCGCGGGGGCAGGAGGGCCGACATGGGGGAGGAGGGCCGGCCGGGCGTGGGGTGGCCATCAGTGGAGCTGGGGCGGCACAGGGGGCCGTTGGTGGGGGCCAGCACGGGGGCAGGAGGGCCGGCCGGGTGGGGTGGCGCAGGGGGTCACCGGTGGGGACCGACGCGGGGGTAGGAGGGCTAGCACAGGGGAAGGAGGGCCGGTCGGGTGCGGGGCGGCCGCCGGTGGAGCCAGGGCAACCGGGCGCAGGGGCCCGCCGGTGGTGGCCGGCGTGGGGGAGGAGGGCTGGCCGGGCGCAGGGCGGTCAGGCGCAGATACAGGGGCCACCAGCGGTGGTGGCTGGGGTGGAAGAGGGGGCCGGTGTGGGGTGCGGGGCAGCCGCCGGTGGGAGCTGAGGTCGGGGGAGGGGCGGCTAGGCGCAGGGCGGCGGGGCGGGCGGGCGGCAAGGTGAGCGGCGGCGGGGGTGCGGAACCGAGTGCGGGCGCTGGCCAGAGGGAAAAAGGTAGGGATTTTGGGCCGACCCCGGGTTTTTAGGTTTTGGGCCTTTGCCGAAGGCCTAGATCCAGGGCCCTCGACAAAGATGTTTTTATTTTTTTTAAAAAATTCTTTGCCGAGTGCCCCTGGCCCAGCACTCGGCAAAGACAGTCTTTGCCGAGTGCCAAGCTGGCACTCGGCAAATTTTTATTTTTTTGTTTTTTTGACCCCAAATTTTTTGTTGGGCCCATCTACATTGTTTACAACTTCATGTTCAAATTTGGTGCTTTTTCTAGTTTTTTTGTTATATTTGGTTGATTAATTTGATTATGTTGATTTTTTATATATAATTCAAATTTGAACTGCAAGTGCATGGAATATTGTAATCTAGTGCTTCGAAAAATGTTATTCATGGTATTTGGTGTATGTTGAGTCTCTATCCACGAACTCGCATCAAATTTCGCGCATCTTCTTCACGTAACATGATGATCCACTTGCAGGAAAAGTGTTTTAAAATTATATAAAGTGCATACAAGTCCGAAGATCACGAAACTTGTTGAGGTGTCATGTTATCGCATGTGTAGGCTGTGGTAAAAAATTGAGAATGTTTCGAGCAAGTTGCAACGTCAGATACGTAAAACCCAGACAGGGTTTTAGGCATCGTACGTCACAACTTGCTTGGAAACTTCTAAATTTTTACCATAGCCTCTACATGCGATGACACGACACCTCGACAAGTTTTGTGATTTTTGGACTTTGTTTGCATTTTATATAATTAAAAAACACTTTTTTAACAAGTTAGTGGTCATGTTTCGTGAAACAGATGTTCGAAATTTCATGAATGTCCCTACACACGGCCTCAAAATACACTCAAAAACATGAATACCATCTTTTGAATCGCTAAATTCTAATATTTCATGCACCTGTAGTTCAAATTTACTTTTTCGAGAAAAATTCAAGTAAACATAAAAAATTAAAAAAATATACCAAAAAGTCATAGAAAAGTTCCAAATTGGAACATGTGCTTCAAGGTACTGTATAAATGCCACAGAAAAAATTTGAAAATAAAAATAAAAAAAATAAAAATACTTTACCGAGTGTCGCAATTGGCACTCGGCAAAGGAACCTCTTTGCCGAGTGCCAGGCTTGCAGTACTCGGCAAAGATTTTTCAATTTTTTTTATTCTTTCTGATTAAAAGAGCGCTGAATTTCTTTGCCGACTGCCCGCATCTCGGCACTCGTCAAAGAGCCGACCCACTTAACCCTAGCGGGCCGGTCGTGGCCCGCTCCCACTCTCTCTCTCTCTCTCCCTCTCACTGCCACGCACGCCTGGCCCTGCCCCGCCGCCGCGCGACCACCGGCACCGCTCTACCGCCAGACCACTGCCGCAGCCCCGGCCCCGACCTAGCCCCGCTCTGCCACCGCTCCACCGTCGCAGCCAGCCGGCCCTGCCCTAGCCCCGCTCCGCTGTTGGACGTGGCCCTGCCCTGGCCCCGCTCCGCCGTCGGTGGTGCCCTACCCGGTGCCCCCTGCCCCTGACCTGCCGGAGTGGAGGAGAGGAGGAACAGAGGAGAGAAGGGAGGTGGAGGAGAGGAGAAGGGAGAAGGAAGAAGGAGAAGGGAGGAGAAGGAGAAGGGAGAAGGGAGGAGGAGGAGCCTTGTCCGCCAGCCACGCCCCTCGTTGTTCATCCCCGCTGTCGTCCCCGCCCCTCGTTGGAGATGAAGGTGACCCCGACACCGCGTCGCCCGACTCCACCGCCACCCAAGGTATAAAGCCCCCCCAGTTGTTGGCCTTCGTGCCTTGTATGTCATTGACAGCCTTCGTGCCATATGTGGATGTGTGGGCCTTCGTGCCGTACATGGATGTGTGGGCCTTCGTGTCGTATATATGCTGTCGGCCATCGGACCGGCTTTTTTCTTGCAGGTTTTGGAAACCTCCCCGTATAGGGGAGGTTCTACCGAAATTTTTAACTTATAGTATTATAATTCTTCTTTTGCAGAGCAGGACCCATTGGAGGGGACCCAGAGTATGTAGGCGACCTCGATCATCTTCGTTGGTGCTGCGGTCCTGCCTACACAGCGTCGCTTCGCCACTGCCCCGCTAGCCTAACTCCACCGCCACCCTAGGTATGAATAACCTCTCTTCCTTATCGTTGTCGTAGATCGGTGTAACCTAGTTAGGCGTCTCCCGTTCGAAACAGATATGGTTGGAGGTATGCGGATCTTCGCATATCTAAGACCATATCTGTTTTAGATTTTCCACTTTTTTGGACAGCCTGCGGATGCGTAGATGGGGTAGTTTTCATGTTCTACTTTGATCCAAGACAGAGTTTCGGCACCACCTCCCTGTTGTTCTCCGAATACACACTCTCCCTTCTAGGACGTGTATCGGGAGAACAACAGGGAGGTGCTGCCGAAATTCTATCTCAGATCGGAGTAGAGCATGTAAACTAACCTCATCTACGCATTCGCGGGTGGGATTAGGACCTATCCTCACCCATTAGACAGTAGGCACGCCATTCAGATGCAATTGGTGGTTATATTACTCGCTCATGTATATGCTAGAGGATGGATAACCGTGAGTGGATGTACACAGGCTGCCCAAGTCAGGCTGAAATCACCCCTGAATGGATGGACAAGACCAAGGGTTTCTTGAACCAAGCATTTGGCAAGGCAGCTAATGGAGCGAGAGACACATTCTGTCCCTGTAGCGAATGCAGAAATAGGAAAAGAAAAACAAGGAAGATCATGGGGGAACATCTTTGCAAGTATGGATTTACGCCAAACTATACCCAGTGGGTGTTCCATGGTGAAGCCCATCGTACTAGAGAGGAGGTGATGAGACCACGCTTGGAGGTGTTTGATGCTGATGGCGGGGTAGCAGGATGGTTAGGTGACTTTCATGAAGCAACGTTCGCTGAAAGACCTACGGAGGACGAGGAGGAGGATGAGGAGGAGGAGCTAGAGCCAACTGGAAAGGCGTTCTACCAAATGTTGTCTTCGGCACAGAAGCTCCTACACGAGAAGGCAACGGTTTGTCAACTGGATGCCATTGGACACCTAATGGGGTTGAAGTCCTAGTACAACATGAGTCGAGCCTACTTCGATGGTATGTTGGCAGTTATTGGTGGGATACTTCCGGAGGGTCATATTCTACCGAGAAGCTTCTACGAGTCATAGAGACTCCTTCGTGCACTTAAGATGCCGTATGAGCAGATACATTGTTGTCCGAAGGGGTGCGTTCTATTTAGGAAAGATCACAAGGATGCAAAGTACTATCCAAAGTGTAAATCCTCTAGGTATGTGGAGGTAGACAAAGGTGATGGCCAGAAGGAGCAGCTTGAGATCCCCATGAAAGTCCTACGGCACCTTCCGATCAGCAAGAAGAGGGGCTACCAGGGATGCTTGAGATAGACTTAACCCGAGAGATCGAAATGGAAGCAGACGAGGAATGGGTTATTGACGAGGACACTGCAAATGAGGTGCATGATCCGAAGGACTTGGAAATGCTTGATGGACTATGACTAGGCAATGACAACGATGAGGATGATGCTGTTGAGGATTTGGACAATCTTGATAGTGATGACGATACCTATCATCTAGATAATCCCGATCATGAAGAATATTAGAAATACATGTAATACTATGTTATTTTGTAATTACATTTTCTTTATTTTGCATCTCTTACTAAGTACGTCTCATTTATCTATACTTACTGGTTTACTCTTTTTAATTGCAGGTGATGGGGCTCACTAGGAGGAGCTGCCCCTCGGTTTATGCCAACCGGAGGGACATGGCGGCGACTGAGGAGGTGGAGGCGTCAGAGAGGCTGAGGAGGCCGAGAGGTAGGCCTAGGCGGGAGCCGTTGACTGACCATGGGCGTAGCTCCTCACGCGACCCTGTGCACGACGACGACCTGCAGCACACGGTGGACGGGGATGGGGGTCCACGGACAGAGGATGAGGAGGCGGTTCTAGCGACGGAGGATGAGGAGGCGGCGACGGTAGGGGGTTCCACTTCCTCTGGTACATCGAAGCCCTACCAGTGAGGTCCCGCAAAGCTCCTGAAGCGACCGATACCTGTTGAGAGGCGCCCACTGATTGCACCCAAGGGCGATAAGTAAGTAACTTCATATGTTCTTCATTTGATATGTTGAAAAATCATAATAACAACTAATAACTATTGTGGACCACTTGTGTAGGAACTGGGTGCTTGTGGACCAGGTGGCCCCGGCACGCAATGTGAATGGCATCCTAGGACTTCTGTGCAAGGAACACTTCCCTAGCCTGGTTAGGAAAGGAGATCAAGATTGGGAGCCGGCCTAGACATTCGACCACTATGCCCTCGTGCAGGATGCTCCAGATCATAATGGCATCCTTTATAGAAATAAGGCAGATCGGGTGATTAGGGAGTTGTGGGTAAGTCTTTCTTGCACTACATTCCTCAATTCCTTGCATTCATTGGACATTCTTGAAATAAAATAATGGATACCTCGTGTCTTTATGCAGGACTTCTTCAGAATCCAGGAGGGATAGGAGAAAAGTGCGTATCAGGTGGCTTACGCTTCCTGTAAAAGGCATGTCAGGACTTGCACTATGAGTCCCGCATCTAGGCCCACATAGACTACAACGCCAAGTTCCTACTCAGGCGTGTCAACAAAGAGGAGGCAAGACGGATGACGCTGACAAGGGAGCAGTACATATAGGTAAATACAAAACATGAATATTCATTTCTTTTGAGATTAAGTATGCCTAATTTGATCTTCTGATATGTCGTCTACTTGATGTCCTGTAGGTGATTCTAAGCTGGTGCGCCACCCACCCCGATTGCTGGGAATATATTGTGGACACCTGGTTGGACGGGGACTGGCAGAAGAAGCACGAGGAGGCCTGCGACAGGCGTTTGCAGATGCTAGGTGTACCTCACCATCAGGGCAGCCGCAGCCTCAGCAAATATGCGAAGGCATATGTAAGTCTCCACCATTGCTCTAATCTAGCCACGCTCAATTCTGCATCATTTCTAACCACATGTTGTTGTCTTTCTCGTAGTCGGATGCACACGGTGGCCAGCCAGTTGGTCAACTCAAGGCATATGCTCTGGCTCACATGAGCAAGGCGATGGCCGACATCGAGTATGACCCAGATGCTCCGGTTCAGGCATACACCAACTCCAGCGTCCACACCAGCCTCTCTTCGTACACAGAGGCGGCAAGGTCAGTCCATGGGCCGGGCTACGATCCGAGAACCGAGGAGCACCTTGATCCTTAGCTCGTGATGAGGGTAGGGCAAGGCAAGAAGCATGGGCAGTTCTGGATTGGTGACGGCATCCTCGACACGGCCTCTACTCCTCCTCTCCACCAGCTCCGAGCATCGAGCACGAGCTCAAGCGTGCCCATACGCCAACGACCGACCGCGGTGTTGGCACTCCAAGTAAGCATTCCTGTTTCATTCGTTGTTCTTTGACTTTTACATACCTTACCTATGCATTATTGAAACATTGGGGGTCAAATGCTGCAGGCCCAGGTGCAGGAACTGTAGACCGAGTAGGAGGTCGAGCGGCAAAGGCTACAAGCTTTGGAGGCCCAGCGGGAGCAAGATCAGCGGCAGATGGTTGAGATGATCAAGTTCATGCAGCAAATTGGCCAGCAACAAGGTTGGGCGATCCCACAGACGCTGCTTGCTCCAGATCCACCTCCACAACGTCCTAATTCTACCCCGGTGAGTATAAGTACAAAGTTTTACTTTCTATGCTGAAACTTAGAGAAACCTAGTGGTGGTGGTGGTGGTCACGGTGGTGTGGTGCTCATGGTGGTGGTGGTGGTGGTGGTCATGATGGTGATGCGGTGATGGTGGTGAAGTGTTGGTGGTGAAGTGTTGGTGATGGTGGTGATGTGGTGGTGGTGGTGGTGGTAGTAGCGGATATTTATCTTGCATATTTATCTCTTCTCTTATCGCTCACGTGCAATCTCTTTTATTTTATGCAGCATCAATCGGGGGCGGCGTCGAACCACCTCGGAGGGTCGCCGGGATCGCACTTTGGGCCATCCCAACCCGGACCGTCGCCGTGAGCTTCAAATGGCAGCCGTTGTGATATAATGCACTTGTGAACTTTGTGAACTATGCTTGTGTGTTAGGACTTTGGACTTGGGAGTCGAGATTGTGATACTTGTATGCTATGTTTGTGTTTGTGGTGGATTGTGATATACATTTGTATATATTTGTGTGATATATAGTTGTGTTATATATATATATATATATATATATATATATATATATATATATATATATATATATATATATATATATATATATATATATATATATATATATATATATATATGATGTATATCTTGTTTGCAATGATGGAAGACTAAAAACCAAAAAAAATTGATTTTTTTCACTTCTTTGCCGAGTGTCATGACCATGACATTCGGTAAAGCTAGGAATCTAGGACACTAAGCTTCCCAGCTTTGCCGAGTGCCATTATCAAGGCACTCGGCAAAGAAAATAAAAAAAAAACAAACTGCTTTGCCGAGTGCCTACCTACAGCACTCGGCAAAGAAAATCCAAAAAAAAGAAAACAAGCTTTACCGAGTGCCAGATTCAGGCACTCGGCAAAGCATTTTTTTTAAAAAAAATAAAAAACACATTTCTTTGCCGAGTGTCGACGCGTGGCACTCGGCAAAGGGGCCGTCACTATGACCTGGCCATCACGGTGGCTTTTCTTTGCCGAGTGCCGTCGTGGCACTCAAAAAATCCTTTGCCGAGTGCCCAACATGCGGCACTCGACAAAGAAGTCTTTGCCGTGAGGAGATATGCCGACAGCTCTTTACCGAGTGCAATTGCACTCGGTAAAGCACGCGTCTGCTATAGTGAGAGGAGCGGCTGAAAATCTCCGATACGTAGTCCTGCCAGGCTGCCACCCTATGGGATGACACAACAGTAAACTAAAGATAAAGCACATTAAAAATTGGATTAGAGATAAGAGACGACGACCAAGAAGGTTTGGGACTGCATGACCCTTGGTGTATAGCGCTACTGCTTGCTGTTGATCTCTTGCTTATTGCAGTGATGTCACTGTCTCCAATATGGCGGCTAAAAGAGAGAGCCAAGGACACTCTTTCAGCCACATTTTCTTAGCTAATGTGTGGTAATCAGATTGCTCAAAACTTGTGACAAATTTTAGCAAAGAATCGAGTGTGTGATAGGTGAGCCATGCCCAGTGGCGGATCCAAAGGGGGGGCTCCAGCCCCCCCTAATGTCTTGATTTCAAGCCTAATCACTGTAGCAAAAGCTTGATTTCACCATTAAATCTTCATGCAAATCAACATCTCCATTGTTTTAGCCCCCCTTATCCCGCATCGTGCATCCGCCACTGGCCATGGCTAAGAAAGTGTAGGCACACCAAAATTATCGGCGCTACAGTACAAGGGGCATGCAGCATGCGTTCATTTTCTAAAATGTCAGGAGGAGGATTCTGACCTTATTTCGGATCTTTCTGAAAAATTGCTCTAGAAATCCATTTTTAACTTTTACTAGTACGTACGCGTGACCATTGTGATGTGCCCACTAATTCCCCAATAATGCACATTACATATGAGTGCAGCAAAACGTGTAAAACTAAAGCTGATGCTGCGTTGAATGGTCACTTTGTTCCACAAATGAAAACAAATTTAAGCAAAAGGGAACAAAGATCGAAGCCGCGCACACATAATTGTATATGTCCATGTATAATCATCCGAGGTAGGTATAAAGCACGGTTTTCCTATCACTGATGGATTATCCAATGTGCCCACTAATTCCCCAATAATGCACATTACATATGAGTGTGCAGCAAAACGTGTAAAACTAAAGCTGATGCCGCGTTGAATGGTCACTTTGTTCCACAAATGAAAACAAATTTAAGCAAAAGGGAACAAAGATCGAAGCCGCGCACACATAATTGTATATGTCCATGTATAATCATCCGAGGTAGGTATAAAGCACGATTTTGCTATCACTGATGGATTATCCAAATTCAGGTCGATCGTCTGATTTGCTGGAGGTCGTTGTTATCCTCATCCTAGTCACTGCAAGATAGCATATTTAAGTCTCTCAAGATATGATCAAAAGATCCTTGAAGCTAGCTTAGGCCTGGTGCAGCATGGTTAATTAGCTAATTACTCTCCTTTCATTATCTGGTGACGTATATATGTCCGTAAATCTTGAATGACATGTACACAATTCTATTTAATCTGGATTTGGGATACCTTTTGCAACGTGGATTCCTAATCCAGATTTCACAATTAACGGGAGACAAGAACATGATGGATCAGTATAGATTAACTAAACAAATCCAGCAGTAATCGCTCGAGATTACGTCGTTTGCTTTCTGTTGCTATTAGTTTAATTTTTCTTACACAATTCGTGTCGTTCGCTTGGAAGAAGAAGAACCCTGAAGCATACCATCTATTCTAGTACTCCATCCGGTCACAAATACTTGACATATTTGACATTGCATAGTCAAGTAACTCACATGTTTTGCAAGAGGTTTTGCAAGTATTTTAAATAGAAATCAACAGATATATAACTCAAATGTTTTCAAACTAAATAATGTAAAAGTTATTGATGTTTGAAAATTTTAAGGTTTGATCAAATCTTGTCTGAAACAGCAGGTTTTTGTGACAGAAGGTAGGAGGAAGTAATCTTGCCACAACCACAATGTGGGTGGCACTATAGTACACTAAAGGTGAAGTGGTAATTAAAAATTGGATTAGATATAGAAAGGACTAACAACATTGTATAAATGATCTGCGGTTTCTAAGTAATACTAAATGGTGGTGGTTTATTATAATATAAGTGCACGTTATTGTCCTCGAATACGGTATTGCATTATGGCACGAAGAAACCAGAGTCTTTACTTATGTCACTAGAATATGAGAGTAGGGTTTGTGCATATGTGTTTTTTTCAATTCCTAGTGAAATCAATGGTAATGCTATTATGATAATGTTGACAACCAATCTTCCATTTTCATTTGCCATAATTATTAGAGAAAACGTGGACACTGAAAACTGAGAATTGAAACAAAAAATGATAAACAAAGAAAACGCCTGCAAGTACACTTCAGTTGAAAGCTCAATGATGATATATATAGATAGCCAGTGCCCATCTTTAAGATTATGAACAATCATTGCGATATATGTTATCCAAATTTATGAAAAAAGGTTCGTCGTAGATGTTCATGCAAGCTCTTTTTTTGGGGCGAGGAAAACAAACAAGCTCTTGTCTAAGCACAGTAATCAGTTTATTATAAGAAGTGGCAAGATAATTTATTCAAATCACTCGAGATATGAAGAAAGATCTTGGAGGGGTAGCTGCTATCTATGTGGCCAAATAGTTTGGTGAGTCTCCGTACGCCGTAGACCTTCTTCCCACAACATATGTGATCTCAATTTATTTGGATTTGGTAGTGTAGCTTTTTGCAACGTGTAACAATAATTAGTATTTGTCAATTAACAGGAGACAAGAACTTATACATGATTGTTCAATAGTAAACGAAATGAGTTGGGATCGACCTAAGCTTGATCTATCGTCTGACTTCAACCAATCTTTTTTGACGGAAGACTTCAACCAATCTTGAAGTGCAATTCGTGTCATTTGCTTAGAAGAGGAGCAGCGCTAGCTGTAAAGCATTTCAGAAATTGTTTGAAATACTCATGACGGCTGCCAGCCTGCCGCCGTGTAGGCTGCTGGCACATATAGATCTCAAGAGTGTCTAAAAAAATATTCCCAATAATACGGTTTTAGACACTTTCCAAAAACCGATGGATAAAAAAAATAGGAGTTATTGCGTGACCCGTCATGTGGACGCGCGAGACCCGTCCACTGCTGGTGATGTGTCGCCTCACCGTACCCCCTGCTTTCCACCCTAGTACGTCGACCTCGACCTCGACCACGACCTCGACCTCAACCTAGCCCATTGCCAACCAGCCTCCCCCGCCTTGCTCCGTCAAATTGCTGCCGCCACTCATTGCCGGACAAGCCTACGCGCTGCTATGGTTTTAAGGTCTGGGGAGACTCCAACGGAGGTCGGTGGATGGTGTTGGCTGACAGAGGCGGCGCAAGGTCACAGGATCGCGCAAGCACATGATCAGTCACGGATTAGAGTTTATATACACCGTTCGTCCACAAAAAAAAATGCAATTCTCGTTTTTCGAGAAGTCAAACAGTTTGAACTTTGACTAAATTTATATAAAAAAGTACTAACATTCATGATACAAAATAAGTATCATTAAATTCTTTATAGGATATATTTTCATAATAAATTTATTTAGAGACATAAACATTAATACTATTTACTATAAACTTAATTAAACTTGAACTAGTTTGACCGGTACGAATCCCATAGTTCCATTCTTTTTCGGACGGATGGAGTAAGAAAAATACCGCTTTCTCCAATCCAACAATTCCCAAAAACTCAAGTTTCCACCTCATCAGCTATTGTTGGATCCTTGATGTTTTCCCCCCATAGTAGGCCTGCCGTTGATGACATTTAGGGTGTGGACGCTGGGGTTGGGCTCTTGCATCACGCACACCTTCTTTGCATAGGAGCTAGCCCGGCGACGAAACCCCCACAACAACGTCAAAGGGACCGTATAGGTTGGGACGACAATTGGAGCTGCAAACACATGCATGGCTGAGATGTGCCCATGTGTGTCGAGTTGTGATGAGTGATTGTTAGGAGATAATGATCAAGCTTTGGTTGAGTTTGGAGACGCGTGAGTGTGTTGTGCAACATGTGTCTTGGATGTGGTGTGGACCACAAAGACGGCCGACGGCCATGGAGAAGGTCAAGTAGAGACGTGCTGTGTCGATGGACTTGGAGCGGTGAAGGACGGACGTGACGCTTTGGACCGAGGGACCAAGGTGACCGGAAGACTGACCGTGGGTGGCTGACACTTGGTGACATCGACGACCAAGTCAAGCGGAGGCGTTGGAAAACTTGGTGATCGGGTGGTCGAGGATGACGGTGACATGTGTCAAGATCATGGAGGAGGCATAGTGGATACACATCTCCAGGTGGTTTGGTGGTTTGGGCCTTAAACCCACCGACGAACGGTTTTTGGGTTTGAGCCTCAAAACCCGGTTGGAGTTCCGGTGGGAACGGGAGGTGGGATGTGGTGTCGTCGCAAAGCTTGCGTCAAGGTGACACAATGTCGTGAAGACCTCGTGGTCGTCTGATGCACCGATCTCAAGATGGATCATTTCGTCCCTAGGGTTAAGTGGTTAAGTCTAAATATCTAAGGGCAAGTTTGGGATTGTATAATAGCTCTATAAATGAGAGGGGAGGCTGCCCAAACCGGTCCATCTCTCCAGTGTTTTCATTTTGAGTGTCTAGGTTATTTTCCTTATCAGTAGTTTGCACTGAGTGAGATCCATAGTTGGGGGAGTACACTACAAGAAATCCGGGCTTCTGTGATAGTTAGATTATGTAAGCGCTTTTAGAAAATAACTTACAACTCGTCAAATATGTCCAAAAGTTAGAAAAAATATATGTAAGAAGACATTCAATTTGAGCTCACATCCTAAAAATGGATGGGTTTTGTTAGACATTACTCGAACTTCTATTTGGAATATCATAAAGTGGTCTGAAAATCGATTTGGTATGGGGGCATAATATGGGTGTATAAGCTTGCCATAAAATTTTTTAAATCATTTTAACAAAGTGGAACTATACGTTATTCACAAATTGATACATCCCTCACATAGTTTCATATTGCTAAGTGAGAGATGTACTATTCATGAGCAATGGATAGTAAATTATTTTCCAAAATTATGAAAATTCCACACAATATTATGTATGTATCCTATTTCATGTAGGGAAAGCTTATAGTATAAAAGACATTTTTTAAATGTTGCTTCACAATGTGTTTTCTGTATATACATAACGAAAAGAAGCCATATACAATAGAACTAAGAAAAAATAATTGGCATCTAAACAAATGCTCCCGATTGGTAGATCATGAATTTAGAAAAATTTAGAAAAAAGAATTATCTCATTTGGTGTTAGCATGGGATAAAGACTCGTTACAAATTTTGGCTCTTGATTAAAAAGAGAAAAACTTGTGTTCATGTTCTTGAATTTTCTGTATTTAAGCAATTTATTTATCTACAGAAAACTCATAATGAAAAGGTCATGTTCGAATGACATGTGGGCCGAGCATCAAAATATACGATGTATTGTTTAAAAAAATGATGTTTATGATATCATCATGACTTTGTTTCTGCGTAACTAAACTCTACTCCCTTCGTACGTGAGGAACATCTACGTGCATATATCAACTAAAGGATTAGAGGAACCAAAACGTGGAAAGTTGTGCTTTTCACATTTGCAAGGTGTTGGGTTCAATCCCTTCCTGTAGTATTTTTTTGTTACTTTCATTTAACCAAGCATAACATTGTAGCATGAGTGGTGCAGTGGTAAGTCGTGCGTTTCTTTTATGCGAGGTTCTACTTCCATTTAATTCTGATTTGCTTCATGTTTTGAGCTATTTTCATTCTATTTAGAGAAACTGTCGGGGTTATAATTCTAGGGTGTCTCAAGACACCGATTAGTTAGCAGGCCACAAGGCCTGCAATGCGCTAGGTGGCGAAGGCCCGAATGACTGAGGCCCAGTCAAGCCAAGCAAGCTAGGCTGTACGCAAGGGTCAGGTCGGCCACGACCTCTTCCTCCAGCCCCAGGTCAGCCACGACCTCTTCCTCCAGCCCTAGCCACGTGGCGTTCGCAAAAGCACACGACCTCTCCTCATTATGACCATCGGAAGAGATGGAGAGAGGTCGTGTCCGGCCAAGCGCTCTAGCTCTGACAAAAGCGAGCACGCCGCACTGATCATGCAAGCACTGAAGGGACAACAGTCACCTTAGCCCGGTCGGACACCAACCCTGTGCCACGCCGCACGGACAAGACAACATCGCCTCAAAGCGGTGGCAACGGGTACGAAGACCACCGACTAGACATGGCCCAGTGATACGGATATACGGTCCCATCCACTATGGAATGGGACCCGCGACAAAGGCCATAACATCGAAGCCATCCAGATTGGCAGCAAGCCCCGACCTCAACAACTGGGGTCATGGTCCTCAGCTCCTCAATACAAGACGGTCATCGGCGACCCGGGGCGGCCACCAACTCCCGTACGACACCCAGGAGGCAAGATGATGATGACGAAGACCACAACGGAGACCATGTCACACAGGATGACCGATGAACCATCACCATGCCCACAGTGCTGCCACACCTGGCACAGTAACACTACATCACACCCTATCATAGCATGGCTACAAGGCGATGACGACAGCCACGCTCGGACGTGCTCCACGCCTCCACAAGATAGTGTAGCTTGCAAGCCAAGTTAGCTAGGACCTCCCTCAGGCTCACGGCCCTTCGGTCGGGGAACCTTCTTCTTTGTATGCGTCCTGACCCTAAAATCTATATAAGGCAGCTAGGGCATCCTCTTCATTCATTCACATTCTCAACCATTCCATTCATTCACCATTGTAGTAGGGCTTCTAGAGCTTCTCTTCGGGCAGCCCTTCGCCTAGCATAGGACCTTCCACCATTCTTGCACCTCCCACTGTAAGAACTTGAGAGCATTCAAGCGAGGAACACACACTCGATTATCTTTGAGACGGGACGTAGGGCTCTGGCCTGAACCAATATAAATCCTCATGTCTATTGGATGCTACCATCGTCTTCCTAGAGCAGCGCGACAATTGTATAAGTTGACTAGTCCGATTTATAAAACACCGATAGTTGGCACGCTAGGTAGGGGACAGTCATGCACCCTGGATCATTGAGAAGGAAGCGATGGCTCCCTACACTTACGTCGAATTCGCTCTTGGCATGGCCCCCGGTGGCCGTATCCGCTTCAGAAGCCTTGAGTTCGCTGACATCAACAGGCCAGCTCCCGTAGATGGTCTTCTCCCCAGACAAGCCTTGCGCTTCGGAGACTTGGACTCCATGGCTGACCGCTTGGGTCGGCTGCGACCGAGCAAAGAGAATGCGGCTTTGCTACACATCTCGGTGTTAGATCACAGACCGGCCCGAGCTAGTCCCGTAATCGTCGACTCTAATGCGCTAGCGTGCCGAGTCGACGCCTATCTCGGGGCAAACCCCGAGCCAGAGTTGAGATGGCGCATGTTCTACATGCTGGCCAATGCTTTTGCCTAACTCTTCGGAGGCGGGCCCCTGCCACTAGAGGCTGAATTTGAGAACCCCAGCACTCCACTGCCCTCCGAAATGAGGGACACGATCGCGCTCTTTGAGCAAGAGCTGGCCAGGCACAATGGCCAAACAACGATGCCAGGTTCCCCTAGGCTCATTGGGATGATGGAGTGGGACCCAAAGTCCCTCTATGACCTCTTGCTAGCGACCCCTGAGAGCACGGACTCTTAGTCTGATTCCGAGGGGAGCTGCCCTTCGCTGAGGGAGTGCAACATGTTACACCCTTTGGAGGATGGGGTAGCGTCGACAGAGGACATAGAGGATGATGCCTATCCAATTCCCTGCACCCCTAGGGAATAGGTCGAGTATGACCAGGAGCGCTTGGAACGAGCCAGGGTGTGGGAAGCCGATTAGGCTAGCACACGCTACGACGACGGATGCTCCAACCCATAACACATCGATGCTAAGGGCGCACAGACACGGGCACGCTATGTGTACGATCAAATCCAACAAGGTCAGAGGGAAACACCAGTCTTCCCTTGAGCCAGCTAGAATGTCGTGACACTCGCCATGATCATGCAAACGGCCCCTGAGCCGTCGACTGTAACACCCCGGTGTTATGCCTACATTTAGGCACTGCAAATCACGCATATCATGCATCATCAAGCATCCGAATCATACATGCTTAATCATGTGAATATCAATTGAAACATTGCTTTGAAACATCTGAAACATGCGTGAAACCTGAATGTTGCATACACCTGTTTAGGAATTGTTTTGCCCTGAATTTTCCTTGCTAGATTAGTAAAACATGTTTGGCTACTATTGTAAATCATCTAGCAATGTTTAGTTAAATTTTTGGAGCAATGTTTGTATTCAAATTAATTCAAAATTTGGCTTCAAAAATAAATTCCAAAAATTAGGGTTTTAAGCTAAACGTGGACTTTGATGTTACAATTCAAAATCTAGAAAGAATTTGGCTTTGGTCATAAAATCAAAGTTGTAGAGAATTAAATTCTAAACAACTTTCATTTTTGGTACATTTTCAAAAGAGGTCATTTTCTTGCTCAAAATAATATTTGAAAGATGGTATTTAAAAATTCCTTGAAAATTTTATTTGAAAAAGGTTTTTCCCTCCTTATCGGGCCGCCGCCTCGTTTCTGGCCCACCTGCCGAAGCCGGCCCAGCGCGCCAGCAAGCCGCCCGCAGCAGCGCGCCTCCCGTGCCAGCCCACCTCGCCTCGGCCCAGCCCAGCCCCGCGCCGTTCCCCTGCTCGCCGCGCGCCCACGCGCCGACCGCGGCAGAGACATTCCGCCGCGTGGCGACCATGTGCCGGCGTCGCCCGCCGCGCGGCAGCCGCGGCCTGACACCGCGCCCACGCGCCTGCCTTCACCTGCTGGTGCCCGTGCGCTCGCTCACTCGCGCTCGCGCTTCCTCTCCTCCCCTCCAGAGCCGAGAGCTCGAGCTCTGCCGCTCGCCGCGCCCGCAGCTCCACCGGCGTCGAACTCCCGCACCACCACGCCATTCCTCGATTCCTCGCGCCCGCAACTCCGCCTCGCCCTCCTTCAAGCTGCGCTCGAGCTTGCGCCGCCTTCCGAGCACAGGTCGAGCCCCCCCGCGTCTCGCCACCGACGGCCATGGCGCCGCCGTGCTCGGCCGCCATGGAAACCGTCTTCCTTCTCCTCTCCAGCCTCGCCTAGCTACCCTACCGTGCTCGCCTTCTCCTCGCACATCCCGTGCGCTCACCGGTTCGCCCTGCCGTGGCCGGAGATGGCCGCCGGCCGCTGGCCGAGCCGCGCTGCCGCGCCAGCGCGCACACCGGCGAGGCACTCTGCCTCCGCCTGCTAGGCCGGCCAGGCCGAAAGCGGCCGTGGGCCGAGGCCCTGCCAGGCCGCCGCGCTCCCTTTTCGCTCAGGCCGCGCAGGCCGGTTGTGGCCGTGGGCCAGTTCGTTTCCACGGGCTGGCCCAGTAACGTTTAAGTGATTTGATTTCCATTTATTCTTTATTATTTGAAATCTAAAATGGTTTGAAAAATGTTTGGATGATCAAACTTGCTCCAAATTTGTTGAAACAGATTTTGCTAGGTTCCTTATCACCAGATCTACTTGGGAAAATTATTGCATGTCATTTTTGGGATACTTTTCTGTAGGATTTTATTTAATCATGGATATTGCTGATAACTTGAAAAATATGTAGAAAAATCTATAGTCTGCAGAAAAATATGATTTCAAGTTTGTTAATCTTCTTATGTCATGTACTTCCTAGGAAAAATATGTTTCATGCATGTGCTGTGGGAAAATTTTGAGGTGTCGTTCAAGTGCCTTTAATGGCTGATTTTTGTTATTTTTGCTAGAGAGCAAACTTTGTATAAAACATGCATGTGATAATTTTTGTACAATCATTATATGCTATGAAGAACCTAGGAAAAATATTAATTCTGTTGTTTGACACTTTTCACAGTTCAAAGTATTTTTATGTACAAAATCATGCCATAGTTTGTGATTTTTGTGTAGGCTAATCTACTCATTCAAATATCATGAAAATCTGATGGTAGGCTACTTAGAGTAGTACCATGCTACTGTAATTTTCTCAGATTTTTATAAGCACCAGAAATATAGATTGCTGTTGTAGCCCTAATTTAAAAGGAAATAGAATAATCATCTTTAATACAAGATTAGTTAATAATAATATCTTTGGTGTATCTTTGAGGCATTTCATAAGATATGTTGACTTAACATATTAGTAGTAGAAGAGAATGCAGTAGATGACATGTGCTTGTAGTATAGTTTCTTGGATGATGTTGACTACCTTGCATTTAAACATATCCATTGTATTCATCTCCTTCGATGCATCGTTTGCATAAACACTTACGCGCATGCATCATACAGGATCGCAAACCGAGAACCCAGTCGTCATACCCGAGGAGCCCGAGGAGCAGCTCGAGGTGCAGCAGCAGGAAGTGCCAGAAGCCGACGAGGAGGACGTTGAGGAACTTCCGGAGTGCCCCGATTACCGCCCGAGCTCCTTCGAGAGAGGCAAGCCCCGGAGCATTTTTCTCCCGGTTTGCAATTATTTAATTAAATACTTTACTTTCAATTGATGCATTACGTTCAGGAGTTGTTTGCAACCGTTGCTGCATTATACCTTGCTTACCTTTGTTATACTATATCCTTGTTACCCTGGTATCCGCAGTCGAGTCAATGCTTAGCTGGCTTAGACCGGTAGAAGTCAGGTGATTTCCTATCACCTGCGAGCTATAGGTGATTACCTGGATCTGCTTGGATGACTATGAAGTCATGGTATAACTAAGTGTTAAATGAAGTTGAGACCGGACGGAGACTTGCAGAGTTTTGGACTGTAGTGTTTCCGTCTGTGTCGATTAAGGACCGACCGTTGTTGGGCCTCGAGTCATGTTGAACGCATGCCTTACATTTAGCTGGCCAGATAAAGTACCTTCCGACCGCGAAGCTGGGAGATTTTTTGGGCCGAGTAGATTGCCCACAGCGCACTGTGCCGGAGCAGGTGTGGTAGGACACGGGGGCGGGATGATAAGACCAAAGTGCAGTCGGTCGGCCCCCAGATACATGTGGTTCCTGGCAAACTCGAGATTCCTGGAAAGTTGACTCGGTGATCAATATCTCACTTTAGCAGGGGAGTGAGGTTTGTGTAAGGAATAAATCACCAGCTGGTTAGGAATCGATTCGAATCGCCATCGCTCCTGGATAGTGAGCACTTGACTTGAGTTACTTCATCGTAGTAAATGTTATGGAACACTTGGACAGTTATAGTGAATATGACAGTATGGAAGTTGTTTAATGATCATTCGTTATCATTATCTGCTTAATCACATGTTTACTCTAGTATAGGTGCAAATCTAGTCGACAGGTTCATAATAATTAACTTGGCAATAATGCTTTTAGAAAGGTTCTCGAAATGCTAAAAATGCTTCTTTCTGCAAATGAGTCAGCTACCCTACTATAAAGCCCTTCATAATCCTTGGTGTCATTTATTTTCGGTTATGTCGGGTAAGTCTAGCTGAGTACCTTCTCGTACTCAGGGTTTTATTCCCACTTGTTGCAGATGGGCAGATGTATTACGGCTACTGTATCAACTACCTGTATCCTGCGATGGGTGATGCTTAGGACCATGGGCATGGTCATTCCTTACATCTCATCTGATGCTTTTGCTGGAGATGATCATTCGCCGGCACTATATTTAAACTCCGCGTGAGTGTGTGTGTGGTTTGAACAAATGACTTCCGCTACTTTTATTCAAACTGGTTTGTAATAACTATGTTGAAACTCTGATGTATCTGAGGTTGTGAACTTTTATGTAATATGTGATGGTGACCGCTAAACTTATTACGATCTTGGCTGGAATGGAAGTTGGTTTGAAATCCTTCGTGATTTCATGGACTACCGGGTTATACGGGCTTAAGTTTGCTAAATCGTCGGCTCTGGCGGATGATTTTCTTACTTAATTTCATATAATTGGTCGGTTCTATTACAGCTGGCATCAGAGCATGGTTTAGCGTGTTACTGTTCACAAGTGTATTTAAAACAAAAAGGCATTTGGAAAATGTGATTTTAAAACTATAAAGTGTGCCAGTGATCATATCCTTTATGCCCAGTTAAGGACTTTAGGTGGCTTAATTAAGTACTGACTGGGGTTCTTGCATCATATTTCTCTTCGTCGCTCATACGGCGTGCTATTGTATGAGTGCCACTTGTTTGAGTGGTAATGAATGGATCATTTGCCTCTACGCCTCGGTAAGTGTGAGTTGTGAGAGCATGATCGGATACACCGCCGATCTAGGGTGAATGCTTATATGATGCTGGAGTAATTACATGTTCTACGCATGTTTTACAAAGGTATCTCATGTATGGGTCTTCCGTCTATTGAGGCGATGCTGTCAATAGGATGATGGTTCGGGTAGTTACTACCGTTGTACACATATCTGGGGATTCGTGTAGAGCGTGTAGATAAAACTTTACTGCTTTTATGCATTCATTGGGAATTGGGCTGAAATGAATCTTCTGTAGGTATATAACAACGCTATCGTGTAGAACGTATTAGCTACGTATTGAGAGATCGTTGTATGCCACCAAATTCGTCGTTAGAAATTATTTATTTCCTAAGTTTGTGAGAACGTACGGCACGTACATACATCATGTTACTTGTGCATTTCCTTCATCTCATGCATTCCTCCCCTTATAAATTGATTGTCTCATTTTGATAAAAGATGTATCACCAAAAATATGTTTCCCCGAAGTAATAAAAGAACTTTTGCTACAGATGGCCCGCACGAAGCAGACTGCCCGTAAGTCCACCGGAGGAAGAGCACCTCGACGTCCGTTGGCCCTAAGGGAGCACCGCACCACGGACACCTTCTTGAGCGAGTTTGGCATGCCGACTTTGCTTTGGAGAGTGCTCCATGATGTGGGATACCCAGAGGGTCAAGAGCCGGTGTACTCTTGGAATGAGAACCAGTTAGCAGATGATGGACTTGCAGTGGTGGAGATCACGGTTCCTGCTCTCGGTGATGCTCCAGATTGGGATGGTTGGCATTTGGAGTTTGAGGGTCGCACTCCAGCTGAGGGTGCAGAGGGAGCAGCCTTCCGTGTTATCAGGGACATTATGAGCAGATTTCCCAGTGAGCTTGCAGCAGCTCTAGCTGGTACTTTTCCTAGGGATGATCCTCGCGATGCCATTTGGGTTCAGCCTCAGGGAAGTGCATTGGTCAGAGGTCCAGCTGAGGGACAGGCTAGCGACAACCAGGCAATGAGTGCTATGTTCGCTGCCATCAGGGCGTATGAGGGTCTTGAGAGTACCTACTGGACTTTGACTGGCTTACGTAGTGAAGATAAGCAAAAAGGGAAAAAGCAGAAGAAGAGACAAGCATGTGCTATAGCTAGCTTGCAGGAGCAGTTGGCTGATATGAACTTACAGCGAGATCAGGCGGTTGAGAGAGGTGATAGAGCTATGCAGCGAGTGCATACGTTGACTCAAGCCAACAACAATGCCGACCGCATGATTGGACAGTTGGTTCAGGAGAGGAATGAAGCCTGGAATGCAAGAAACCTTCTGCTATAGAGAGTCGATGAGCTAGAGGAATACAACGGCAACCTGCATGAGGAGTTTCACGCGCTCTACAATGGGGTTGGCCCATATGCTCCACCAAACGCCGCTGGCATGAACATCGACAACAACAACCAGGACGAGCCTGCAGTTTCACCTAGAGGCGATGGTGACGTCTCCGATCCCGACGATGGCCCCGAGGAGTAGGCTAGTTGCTTTGCGCTAGTATCTAGGTCTTGTCGCGATGACCTTTCTTTTGTTGGCATGTAATCTATCGTATGTTGCTTCGAACGTATGAGACTTGGCATGTGGTTGGAACTTGATTTTCAAATGCGATATCTGAACGCATAAAAAGTCCAGTGTATGTATGCTGGCAATGTGATTGTATGGACGTGATGTTTGCCGTTGAAGTAATTTGATTAAGTGCTGTTGTTTTAATTGGGATGCGATTGTTGTGCCTCTGTTTTATTGTATGAATTTATTCTCTCCAGTAAATTCAGTACGGCATAATTTTTCCTTCACTCGCAATTATTACAGCTTCACTCAATCGTTACTTGTTGCTGAAATATGCAGATGACAAACACTCGCTGAACCACGTATGAAGCCGCTGAGCCCGGTGCTAACGGTGCGGGGACTGGTGGTGGTGGTGGAAACCACGGCAACAACAATGAACCTCCCCATGAACCACATTTGCCACCTCCTCCCCCGTTTACCCCCGAGATGTTTCTCGCACAGCTGCTCGGGAGTCAGCGCAACACGGAACAATCCCAGAAGAACATGGAGGATTTTCTGCGCACCATCGCCAACAACGTTCAATGTGGTAACAATCAAGGCGGTGGCATGGGAGTAAACCAATATAGCAGCTTCAAAGATTTCATGGACACCAGGCCACCCGTATTCAAGGAAGCAACAGAGCCACTCGATGCTGAGGAATGGATCAACACGATGGAAGATAAATTCCGTGTGTTGAGGATGACTGAGGTTCTGAAAACGGAGTATGCTGCACTTCAATTGCAGGGACCGGCGGGAATGTGGTGGAAGCACCATCGCACCACCTTCCCTCCAAATGCTCAAATTTCTTGGAGAGAGTTTGCTGAGGCCTTCCGTGGAGTCTATATTCCACCAGGGCTGACCGAAATGAAGTTGGGAGAGTTTCTGGCATTGAACCAGGGCACCAAGACCATGACGCAATACCTGCATGCCTTCAACAACTTGTGTCGCTATGCTCCCGACATGGTTGACACAGATGCTAAAAGGATAGCCAGTTTTAAGAGGGGTCTCAATCCAAAAATGATGAAGCATGTTGGTACCAACAACCGCGTCAGATTCAATGACTTCATCAGCGACTGTCTGAAGCAGGAGAAGAATAACAACGCCAGTACCGCAGCCAAGACACGCAAGAGAGCCTTTGAAGGTGGGCCGTCTCAAGCTAGAGCACCTATGGGAGGTCGTCCTCCATATCGCCCATCGGCACCTGGCGCTAGATTCCGGCCACCTCAGCCAAGAAGTCAGAATTTCCGTGGTCCTTAAAAGCCGTACAAGATGGCAGTACAGCCCAACAAAGCAGCCGCAACTGCGGTACAAGGCAATTCCAAGGGAGCTGTGGGATCTGTCGGGACAGTGAGAGGACCCTGCTATAACTGTGATCAACCCGGTCATTTCTCGAAGTTTTGTCCGTACCCACCCAAGAAGAAGCAGCAGACTTATAATGCTAGAGTGCATAGTACAACAGTGGATGAAATTCTAGAGGGAGAGCCCGTCACTGCTGGTAAGTTTACTGTCAATGAAAACCCTGCAGTTGTTCTATTTGATTCTGGATCATCGCATTCTTTTATGAGTCAAGCATTTGCACAGAAACATGGACAACTATGCACGGAATTGGGTTATGGGTACCATATAAGTTCAGCAGGGGCTGATGTTTTGACCAACCGGATGGTTCGAGGGGTAACCCTTGAATTAGGTAGCCGGAAGTTCCGAGTGAACTTGATAGTTATGCCTGGGTTAGTCTTGGATGTCATTATAGGGATGAATTGGATGAAGGATTGGGGAGCAGTCATAGATACTGGAGGTCGAGTACTTACCCTTAAGGATCCACTAGGTGAGGGTACTTTCCAAGTGCCATTGCCCCAGAGAACAGACCTTATAAGTGTTACATGTGCTACGGCAGTCATTCCTATTCATCAGATTCCGGTAGTGTGTGAATTCCCGGATGTATTCCCGGATGAGCTACCTGGTCTTTCGCCAGATAGGGAGATTGAGTTTGGAATTGAGCTAGTCCCCGGAACAGCTCCGATTTCAAGGAGACCCTATCGGATGCCTCCAGATGAACTAGCTGAGCTAAAGAAGCAATTAGAAGATTTGTCGAAAAAGGGGTTTATTCGGCCAAGCAAGTCTAAATGGGGATGTCCCACTTTGTTTGTGAAAAAGAAGAAAGAGGGCACGTTGAGAATGTGCGTAGATTATAGGCCACTCAACGCTTTGACCAGCAAGAATAAATATCCCTTGCCGCATATTGATGTTCTGTTTGACCAATTATCCAAGGCCAAGGTGTTCTCAAAAATAGATTTGAGATCCGGTTATCATCAGATTAAGATTAGGCCACAGGATATACCAAAAACTGCATTTTCCACCAGATACGGGTTGTATGAGTATCTTGTCATGTCTTTTGGCTTGACAAATGCTCCTGCATACTTTATGTTTTTGATGAATACAGTTTTCATGCTAGAATTGGATAAATTTGTGGTAGTGTTCATCGATGACATTCTGGTGTACTCCGAGAATGAGAAAGATCATGAAGAGCATCTGAGAACTGTCTTGACCAGACTTAGAGATCATCAACTGTATGCGAAGTTTAGCAAATGCGAATTCTGGTTGAAGGAAGTTCCTTTCCTTGGTCACATTCTGTCAGAGAATGGAGTTTCAGTCGATCCAAGTAAGGTGCAAGAAGTTATGAATTGGAAAGCACCAACCACAGTTCCTGAGATTAGAAGTTTCTTAGGACTAGCGGGTTATTACCGTCGCTTTATACCAAATTTCTCAAAAATTGCCAAACCGATGACGAGTCTCCTACAGAAGGATCACAAGTTTGTGTGGATAGAGGAGTGTGAAGTAGCTTTCCACACTTTGCGGAAACTGTTGACCACTGCTCCGGTTCTAGCACAACCAGATATCGAGAAACCATTTGATGTGTTTTGCGACGCATCGAAAACTAGATTAGGCTGTGTACTTATGCAAGAAAGGAGAGTCATTGCTTATGCATCACGACAATTAAGAAAGCACGAGGTCAACTATCCAACACATGATCTTGAACTTGCTGCAGTTGTGCACGCCCTAAAAATTTGGAGACATTACCTACTTGGTAATGTGTGCAATATTTTCACGGATCACAAGAGTCTTAAGTATATCTTTACCCAACCAGAGCTAAACATGAGATAGCGTAGATGGTTGGAATTGATCAAGGATTACAACTTGAATGTGCAATATCATCCTGGTAAAGCCAATGTAGTGGTAGATGCTTTGAGCAGAAAGTCACATTACTTGAATGTGCAGCCATTACTTGAAGATGGGTTCGATCTAATGCATCCTGCTGTGTTACATAGTATTCAGATTAGTTGCTCTTTGGAGAGTAAGATAATAGAAGGTCAGAAAACTGACAAGGGGATATTCCACATCAAAGAGAAAATAAAAGAAAAGCCATCTCAACACTTTAAAGTGGATGAACAGGGCGTGTTGTGGTTTGACAACCGTCTTGTGGTTCCCAAGGATCGAGAGCTTAGAAGTAAACTCATGGATGAAGCTCACCTTTCTAAGCTATCTATCTATCCCAGAAGTAGTAAGATGTATCAAGAACTAAGATCTCGCTATTGGTGGACCAAAATGAAGAAAGAAATTACAGCATATGTTGCCAGATGTGACACATGTTGTCGAGTGAAAGCCATTCACATGAAACCTGCCGGTATGTTGCAACCCTTATCAGTCCCTAGTTGGAAGTGGGACGATATCAGTATGGATTTTATCACGGGTTTGCCCACTACTCAAAAAGGACATGATTCGATTTGGGTAATTGTGGATCGTCTTACCAAGACCGCTCATTTCTTGCTGGTCAAAACAGATTATCGACCACCTCAATATGCCGAGAAGTATATCGCAGAAATTGTGAGGTTGCATGGTATACCAAAGACCATAGTATCTGATAGAGGCTCACAGTTCACGGCTCATTTTTGGGAACATTTACACAAAGGTTTAGGAACTAGTTTGATTCGCAGTACCGCTTATCATCCTCAGACAGATGGTCAGACTGAATGAGTGAATGCTGTTTTGGAAGATATGTTAAGAGCCTGTGTATTGTCTTCTAAGGGATCATGGGAGTCATGGTTACCGTTAGCTGAGTTTTCTTATAATAATAGTTATCAAGAAAGCATCAAGATGGCCCCATTCGAAGCTTTATATGGCAGAAAATGTAGAACACCATTGAATTGGGTTGAACCTGGAGATAGAAGGTATTATGGCATTGACTTTGTAGAAGAAGCCGAGAAGAAAGTTCATACTATTCAGCAGAATATGAAAGCTGCCCAATCACGTCAGAAAAGCTATGCAGACAAAAGGAGGAGACCCCTTGCGTTTGAAGTTGGTGACTATGTTTATCTAAAAGTCACGCCAATGAAGAAGAAAAGGTTTGGAATCCAAAGGAAGCTTGCCGTGAGATTCGTAGGACCATACAAGATCTTGGAACAAAGAGGTCCGGTAGCCTACAAGTTAGAGTTACCTGAAACAATGAGTACCGTTTTCCCAGTTTTCCATGTATCACATCTCAAGAAATGTTTGCGTGTTCCGGAGGAAAGAATAGAACCTCGAGGTATCCAACTCAAATCAGATTTGGTGTATCGTGAGCAACCAGTCCGAGTGTTAGACACTAAAGAACATGCTACTCAGAATAGTATGGTGAAAACATACAAGATACAGTGGGATCATCATAATGAGGGAGATGCAACTTGGGAAACAGGAGAGTATCTACAAAAAGCTTATGAAGAATTTTACAACAAATGGTTCGTAACCCAAATCTCAGGACAAGATTTTTATAAGGGGGGAGGGCTGTAACACCCCGGTGTTATGCCTACATTTAGGCACTGCAAATCACGCATATCATGCATCATCAAGCATCCGAATCATACATGCTTAATCATGTGAATATCAATTGAAACATTGCTTTGAAACATCTGAAACATGCGTGAAACCTGAATGTTGCATACACCTGTTTAGGAATTGTTTTGCCCTGAATTTTCCTTGCTAGATTAGTAAAACATGTTTGGCTACTATTGTAAATCATCTAGCAATGTTTAGTTAAATTTTTGGAGCAATGTTTGTATTCAAATTAATTCAAAATTTGGCTTCAAAAATAAATTCCAAAAATTAGGGTTTTGAGCTAAACGTGGACTTTGATGTTACAATTCAAAATCTAGAAAGAATTTGGCTTTGGTCATAAAATCAAAGTTGTAGAGAATTAAATTCTAAACAACTTTCATTTTTGGTACATTTTCAAAAGAGGTCATTTTCTTGCTCAAAATAATATTTGAAAGATGGTATTTAAAAATTCCTTGAAAATTTTATTTGAAAAAGGTTTTTCCCTCCTTATCGGGCCGCCGCCTCGTTTCTGGCCCGCCTACCGAAGCTGGCCCAGCGCGCCAGCAAGCCACCCGCAGCAGCGCGCCTCCCGCGCCAGCCCACCTCGCCTCGGCCCAGCCCAGCCCCGCGCCGTTCCCCTGCTCACCGCGCGCCCACGCGCCGACCGCGGCAGAGACATTCCGCCGCGTGGTGACCATGTGCCGGCGTCGCCCGCCGCGCGGCAGCCGTAGCCTGACGCCGCACCCACGTGCCCGCCTTCACCTGCTGGTGCCTGTGCGCTCGCTCACTCGCGCTCGCGCTTCCTCTCCTCCCCTCCAGAGCCGAGAGCTCGAGCTCTGCCGCTCGCCGCGCCCGCAGCTCCGCCGGCGTCGAACTCCCGCACCACCGCGCCATTCCTCGATTCCTCGCGCCCGCAACTCCGCCTTGCCCTCCTTCAAGCTGCGCTCGAGCTTGCGCCGCCTTCCGAGCACAGGTCGAGCCCCCCCGCGTCTCGCCACCGACGGCCATGGCGCCGCCGTGCTCGGCCGCCATGGAAACCGTCTTCCTTCTCCTCTCCAGCCTCGCCTAGCTACCCTACCGCGCTCGCCTTCTCCTCGCACATCCCGTGCGCTCGCCGGCTCGCCCTGCCATGGCCGGAGATGGCCGCCGGCCGCTGGCCGAGCCGCGCTGCCGCGCCAGCGCGCACACCAGCGAGGCACTCTGCCTCCGCTTGCCAGGCCGGCCAGGCCGAAAGCGGCCGTGGGCCGAGGCCCTGCCAGGCCGCCGCGCTCCCTTTTCGCTCAGGCCGCGCAGGCCGGTTGTGGCCGTGGGCCAGTTCGTTTCCACGGGCTGGCCCAGTAACGTTTAAGTGATTTGATTTCCATTTATTCTTTATTATTTGAAATCTAAAATGGTTTGAAAAATGTTTGGATGATCAAACTTGCTCCAAATTTGTTGAAACGGATTTTGCTAGGTTCCTTATCACCAGATCTACTTGGGAAAATTATTGCATGTCATTTTTGGGATACTTTTCTGTAGGATTTTATTTAATCATGGATATTGCTGATAACTTGAAAAATATGTAGAAAAATCTGTAGTCTGCAGAAAAATATGATTTCAAGTTTGTTAATCTTCTTATGTCATGTACTTCCTAGGAAAAATATGTTTCATGCATGTGCTGTGGGAAAATTTTGAGGTGTAGTTCAAGTGCCTTTAATGGCTGATTTTTGTTATTTTTGCTAGAGAGCAAACTTTGTATAAAACATGCATGTGATAATTTTTGTACAATCATTATATGCTATGAAGAACCTCAGAAAAATATTAATTCTGTTGTTTGACACTTTTCATAGTTCAAAGTATTTTTATGTACAAAATCATGCCATAGTTTGTGATTTTTGTGTAGGCTAATCTACTCATTCAAATATCATGAAAATCTGATGGTAGGCTACTTAGAGTAGTACCATGCTACTGTAATTTTCTCAGATTTTTATAAGCACCAGAAATATAGATTGCTGTTGTAGCCCTAATTTAAAAGGAAATAGAATAATCATCTTTAATACAAGATTAGTTAATAATAATATCTTTGGTGTATCTTTGAGGCATTTCATAAGATATGTTGACTTAACATATTAGTAGTAGAAGAGAATGCAGTAGATGACATGTGCTTGTAGTATAGTTTCTTGGATGATGTTGACTACCTTGCATTTAAACATATCTATTGTATTCATCTCCTTCGATGCATTGTTTGCATAAACACTTACACGCATGCATCATACAGGATCGCAAACCAAGAACCCAGTCGTCATACCCGAGGAGCCCGAGGAGCAGCTCGAGGTGTAGCAGCAGGAAGTGCTAGAAGCCGATGTGGAGGACGTTGAGGAACTTCCGGAGTGCCCCGATCACCGCCCGAGCTCCTTCGAGAGAGGCAAGCCTCGGAGCATTTTTCTCCCGGTTTGCAATTATTTAATTAAATACTTTACTTTCAATTGATGCATTACGTTCAGGAGTTGTTTGCAACCGTTGCTGCATTATACCTTGCTTACCTTTATTATACTATATCCTTGTTACCCTGGTATCCGCAGTCGAGTCAATGCTTAGCTGGCTTAGACCGGTAGAAGTCAGGTGATTTCCTGTCACCTGCAAGCTATAGGTGATTACCTGGATCTGCTTGGATGACTATGAAGTCATGGTATAACTAAGTGTTAAATGAAGTTGAGACCGGACGGAGACTTGCAGAGTTTTGGACTGTAGTGTTTCCGTCTGTGTCGATTGAGGACCGACCGTTGTTGGGCCTCGAGTCATGTTGAACGCATGCCTTACATTTAGCTGGCTGGATAAAGTACCTTCCGACCGCGAAGCTGGGAGATTTTTCGGGCCGAGTAGATTGCCCGCAGCGCACTGTGCCGGAGCAGGTGTGGTAGGACACGGGGGCGGGATGATAAGACCAAAGTGCAGTCGGTCGGCCCCCGGGTACATGTGGTTCCTGGCAAACTCGAGATTCCTAGAAAGTTGACTCGGTGATCAATATCTCACTTTAGCGGGGGAGTGAGGTTTGTGTAAGGAATAAATCACCAGCTGGTTAGGAATCGATTCGAATCGCCATCGCTCCTGGATAGTGAGCACTTGACTTGAGTTACTTCATCGTAGTAAATGTTATGGAACACTTGGACAGTTATAGTGAATATGACAGTATGGAAGTTGTTTAATGATCATTGGTTATCATTATCTGCTTAATCACATGTTTACTCTAGTATAGGTGCAAATCTAGTCGATAGGTTCATAATAATTAACTTGGCAATAATGCTTTTAGAAAGGTTCTCGAAATGCTAAAAATGCTTCTTTCTGCAAATGAGTCAGCTACCCTACTATAAAGCCCTTCATAATCCTTGGTATCATTTATTTTTGGTTATGTCGGGTAAGTCTAGCTGAGTACCTTCTCGTACTCAGGGTTTTATTCCCACTTGTTGCAGATGGGCAGATGTATTACGGCTACTGTATCAACTGCCTATATCCTGCGATGGGTGATGCTTAGGACCATGGGCATGGTCATTCCTTACGTCTCGTCTGATGCTTTTGCTGGAGATGATCATTCGCTGGCACTATATTTAAACTCCGCGTGAGTGTGTGTGTGGTTTGAACAAATGACTTCCGCTACTTTTATTCAAACTGGTTTATAATAACTATGTTGAAACTCTAATGTATCTGTGGTTGTGAACTTTTATGTAATATGTGATGGTGACCGCTAAACTTATTACGATCTTGGCTGGAATGGAAGTTGGTTTGAAATCCTTCGTGATTTCACAGACTACCGGGTTATACGGGCTTAAGTTTGCTAAATCGTCTGCTCTGGCGGATGATTTTCTTACTTAATTTCGTATAATTGGTTGGTTCTGTTACATCGACCGATGAGGAAAAGCGCATACATTAGGAACTACGAGACTTGCTAGAAATCACAACAATTCAGTAGGCTCAAAGTTCCTCAAGGAGGTGACATCCTGAGGCTAGCCTCGTACACACCTCCTCGACATGTGGCACCCCCGAAGGACACCATGCAACAAGCATGCTCTGACTAGACCATAGCGGCGCAACACATAGGCGGGAACCCTTCCCAACGTGCAGCCACTACGTCGAAAACCACAATGCCAGTCCAACTCAAGGCGCCAGGCACCCTAGGCTAGACTGGGTAGTCGAAGATCAATTACATTGTGGTGATAGCGACCCAGGCAACCATGGCCAGCATCCCACGGTGCGGGACGCTCGACGTAGCCCGAGCCTAGACACCTACGGCCCGCTGACGTTCGCAAAAATAATCTAGCAGATGCCATTCTCGGCGTGCTTTTGCGCGCCACCAAACATCATCAAGTACTCTGAGGACTCTAACCCCGCCGTATGGTTGGAAGACTTCTACCACACCTATCGAGCAAGGGGGTAGACAATGACCTCTTCATCATCCAATACTTGCCGCTCTACCTTGCGGAAAGTACCCGAGCATGGCTTGAGCATCTCCCCATGAACAACATCCACTCGTGGGCAGACTTAAAGCACATCTTCATAGGGAACTTTCAGGGCATGTATGTGCACCCTAGAAATTCTAGAAACCTCAAAGCCTGCAAACAAAAAGCGGGGGAGACTCTACGCTAGTACATCCACCGTTTTCCAAGCAGTGCAACGAGCTTCTTGATATTGTGGATGTGGATGTGATCGGTGCGTTCATCTCCAGCACGACCAATGAAGTGCTCGTTCACGAGCTCGGATGCTGCAAACCACGAATGACACAGGAGTTACTCGACTTCACAACAAGCCACGCCTCCGATGAGGAGGCTGTCCGTGCAATCTTCTACAAACATAAGGGTAAGGCTCAAGCCAAACCTATAGACAAGGCTAGGGACCCAATCGATGAATAAAGGGCAAGAAGGATAGTTGGAGGTGCCACGATGCAAGTTCATTACGGCCACCGATAGGGTCCACAAGCAGAAAACTAGCAAGCTCAACCTTGTCAGTTTTGACAAGATAGTCAAGATGCCGTGCCGCAACCACGGCTATCCAGTTAAGCACACCCTCGAGGAGTGTGACCTTATCAAGCGCTACTTCAGTGGTGACTACAAGACAATCGGCATAGATGCGCCATCCAGGCCCTCTGACAATGAAGAGAAGGGGATGCATATCCCAACCCAAGAGGGTGCCTCATGATCTTCGGTGGACTGATGGCGTATGAGTCCAAATGCTGGCAGAAGCTCATGGCTAGGGAGGTCAATGTGGCTACCCTAGGAGAAGCCATCCTGGCCTTCCTACAACCAGGATGTTTCCCCTCGTCGTGGACCCGATCATCGACAAGACCCGCCTCTCTCGAGTCCTCATGGACGACAGAAGTGGCCTCAACATTCTCTACACCAAGACCTATGACGCCATGGGGCTTTCATGGGTAGCCATATGAGCATCCAGCGCTTCATTCCATGGAGTCATACTCGGGATCCAAGCCATCCCCCTCAGGCACGTCGACTTACCCATGATGTTCGGGGGTTGAGCCATCTTTCGCACGGAGATGCTCACCTTTGAAATAGCGGACTTCCCTAGCACTATCACACCATACTAGGTCGACCATGCTATGTCAAGTTCATGGTCATCCCTAACTACACCTACCTAAAGCTCCAAATGCCTGTCCCACATAGGGTCATCACTATAGGTGGCGACCTTCAGTAGGCCCACCTCTGCGAATGGGAGAACTATGACATCACGATAGTTGTGGGCCAACCCCTGGGGGCTAATCCCGAACATGATTTCTCTGCACGAAAGGGGAGCACATGAAGGACACACTCTGTGACCTCGGCCACGGCATGTAGCAAGGCAGGCGGTGACACAACTCAAGGACGGCATGATCGAAGAGCGCCAGAGGGTCTGCAAGATGGCATATTCCTCGACATAGCGAGCCTTGTGTCATAGGCCCCGCCGCATCAGGCACCATGAGTGATGAAAGCCACGACCAGTGGCATGGGCGCTAAACATTCGCGTCAAGGCTTCTCTCAGCCTATTGGAAAATTTGTACATAACCATCGCTGAATCTCTTCCGAGCCTCGAGATCGTGACACACCTTAATAAGTGCACATCAAGGCGACACTCTAACAATGCGCCCGTGCCCAAGAAACCTATGTCGATCGGTGCATGCCTAATGACATAGTTCACTCACAGGGGCTATACCACAGCATACCGTGCATCGATGCCCACCGGGAAGATCATCTCATTCCAAAGAAAAAGGAGACGACTCAAGGCGCGTTGCTGCCAGGCCTATCCTATGACACCACGATCATGAAAATGGAGTCACACCAAGCCAAACTATGTAGGTCGATGCCCAGGCAAGGTCACGACTACCGCATTCAAAAGAACAGATCAACAATGGACGTGCAAAAGAAAAAGAAGCATGAAACACCAACTAAAGAATATTATTCATCAAATGACCCTAGGTACATCCTAAGGCCCCTAGCCACCACCATAGAGGATGTCCTCCATGTTCACAGCGGCCACGACAGCGGTAGCAAAACCGCTAACCAGCTCTACTCGCTCTGCCTAGCTAGCATGGTCTAGGAACTCGGGCGCCACTCGACAAAAATCTTGGACGGTGTGGAGCTATAGGGCGACGAGCGCAATGCCTGCTCCGTGACGGATTCCAGCCACAACCGTGCATTCGTGGTCCTCCATTAGAAGAACCTCCTGGAGGTGAGCTTCTTCTCTCTCGTGGTAGGAGGCCGCCAGCTGCTCCTCCAATGTTGGCAATGAGGGGATGCAAAGATTAGAAGGAAATAAAGAATGACAAATGACAAGCAGGACAACAAGACACAGAAGCATCCTTACCCACGATGCGGGCCTAGGCGTTGGTGGCCGCCACCTATGTGGTAGTGGTCTCCCTCTTTGACACCTCAAGGGCCACCTATATAGCCTCAAGACAGCGCTCTAGCCGGCTCACCTCATGAGTGGCATCGGAGTAGCATTGGCGAGCCTCATCCGCCCCATAGACGAGCTCGCAAAACTCACACCGATCCTTCAAAGACGATGATGACAAGCTCGACCCCTCAAAAGGCGGGGACATGGTGCAAGCAGCATTGGCGGCCCCTGCTGGCATGGTGTGGGAGGTAGCCCTACAAAATGCGCACAATCAACATAGGTTGAACTCTCGAACTCAAGCATCATTCAAATGCACTTACCCTTGATCACGCTGGCAAAGACGGATGGACGTCGCTGCCTCACCAGCACCCGACAACTCCTTCAATGGCCGCTTGCTATGACTCATCTTCGTCGGCAAGAAAGTGACTCTAGAAAGAGCTATAGCGAGAATAGGGAAGTGATGGAGTAGGCAACTCAGGTCGAATGCCTCCTCACCGTATTGCTCCAAGAGTATTTTTAGCTGCTAAGGATACTCAAGGCATGTGTGCACCCACTCACACTTACTAACTGCCTGGAAAACCTCATCGAGCAGGTGAAGCGATCGGAGGGAAGGCTGAACGACTATTTGTGATCGAGCGCCATTATGCTCGATGTGACCGGGGAGGCCGACCACCCCTAGAGATCGTGCGCCATGCCCCTGAGCAACAACGTGCAGGATGGATGCGACAACTCCTTTGGCTTTGAAGGTGGTAGCGGCTGGTAGTAGCGGTACATCCATGTCACTATCCTACCCCATCTAATGGGGGTGGAGTGACAAGGAAGCTCTGCCTCATCCTCCTCCTATTCCACTAGCAGTTTGGGGGTCCGATGACCAGCGTGTAGGCCTCTAAGGGGAGTCGGAAGTGACTCCAGCTGTGGCCCATTTTAAGCACATGATCCACCTAGGCTCGGAGCAAGAAATGGTGACGAGATGGCACATCGATGTCATTTATGACCCGATATGGTGGTCATACTAACCCTTGCCCCCAACTCACGAGATCCCTTCAAGCATCGATTGTTGGGACAAATAGCCATGGCCTCTGGTTGCCACCCGTGATCCCTAGTGGGACACATGTTTAGGAACTGCACGGTTCCCCTCAAACAACGTTACTCTTGTCTCTTCACCCTCTCAACTCCCAGCCATATAGGAGAGTCGAGAGGGCTTGAAGTCATAGCTGTGGGTAGATCAAATGGTAGAAGAGCCTCTATTTATGGGCCCAGGGCAGACCAAAACTGCATGAAACCCCCACGCTACATGGGGGAAGAGTTCATAACTAATGCTAGATGCCCGCGTGAGATTGAGGGAATCAAAACCCTTCAAAGAGGTAGGGCCAATACAACGTTGATGAGACCACTCGCCCCCTGCCTAGGACACAAACCCTGATACACAACACACCAATGCGGCAAGGCTTAACAATCACGTACCACATCTCTAGGATGACCTAACAAGATGCAGCAGCCACCTACCACATTAAAAGCACCAACCCACGAAGGGTCGAGGGCTACTATCAGGGTTATAACCCTAGGGTGTCTCAAGGCACCGATTAGTTAGTAGGCCATAAGGACTGCAATGCGCTAGCTGGCGAAGGCCCGAACGACCGAGGCCTAGTCAAGCCGAGCAAGCCAGGCTAGACGTAAGGGCCAAGGTCAGCCACGACCTCTTCCTCTAGCCCTATCCATGTAGTGTTTGTAAAAGCACATGATCTCTCCCCATTACGAACATTGGAAGAGATTGGGAGAGGTCATGTCTGGCCAAGCGCTCTAGCTCTGACAAAAGTGAGCATGCCGCACTATCCTCACAAGGACCGAGGGGACAACAGTCACCTCAGCCTGGTCATACACCAACCCTATCCCATGCTGCACATATAAGACAACACCACCTCAAAGCAGTGATAACGGGTACGAAGACCACCGACCAGACATGGCCCGGTGATATGGATATATGGCCCCACCCACTATGGGATGTGAAAGGATCAAGATGCCCAAGAGGGGGGGGGGGTGAATTGGGCTAATTCTAAATTCTCTTGCAATAATCAAATCCTACGGATAGCCCAATTAACCCCTTGTGCCTAGAAAAGTGTTTATATCAAACTAATGCACAACAACCTCGCAACCTAAGTTCCAAACTTACTCTAGCAAGCAATTCTATGGATGTAAAACAAGTATTGAATTGCTTAAAGTAAATGCTCAAAGTAAGTGCTCAAAGTAAATAGAGAGAGAAAAGGAACGCGGCGATGTTTTGCCGAGGTATCGGAGAGTCGCCACTCCCCACTAGTCCTCGTTGGAGCACCCGCGCAAGGGTGTAGCTCCCCCTTGATCCGCGCAAGGATCAAGTGCTCTCTACGGGTTGATTCTTCGACACTCCGTCGCGGCGAATCACCCAAAGCCGCTCACAACTTGAGTTGGGTCACCCACAAGCTTCGTCGGGTGAACACCAAACTCCCAATCACCACCAAGCCGTCTAGGTGATGGCGATCACCAAGAGTAACAAGCACGAACTCTCACTTGACCATGCAAAGCCTAATGAGAAGATGGATGCACACTTTGCTACTCTTGATTTGCTAGTGAGGCTACTCTCTTGGATTCTCAAATCACAAACACCTCACTAGGACCTTGCTCTTCTTGGCACTCACAAACGTGTTTCTCAGCTGTTGGAATGAGCAAAAGATCCTCCACTCACGAGTGGACCTTCTATTTATAAGCCTGCCTCAAAAACAAACCGTTATGAGCTTCTGCGGGATGACCGGACGCTCCGATCGTGATGACCGGACGCTCCGGTCAGTTCAACCCGTGAACCAGTATTAAAGAGTCGACCAGACGCTGGCAGGGTCCGGTCAGCACTGACCGGATGCGTCCGGTCGCATAAAACCCTTACTGGAACCTTACTGGACTCGACCGGACGCTGAACCCTCAGGGTCCGGTCAGCACTGACCGGACGCGTCCGGTCACTCTTTCCCAAGTCTGGACCCTTACTGGAGTCGACCGGACGCTGGTCCTCAGCGTCCGGTCACATGACCTTCTAGCGTCCGGTCACATCAGACTTGTTCACCTCAGTCAAATGAACTGACCGGACCCTGCGGCCAGTGTCCGGTCACACTGGAGCCAGCGTCCGGTCAGTGTTTGACCCTCCATTCACTTCCAACTTCCGAACATATGTGAATGAAGTTTGCTCCAAAAGATCTTAGGCATTCATAGGAGCTACCTAGAGCTAGTTTAAATAAGTGTGCACCACACCTAACTCACTAGACTTAACTAGGTCAAGCTACCCGTTCATACCCCCCTTCATAGTACGGCCAAAGGAAAAACAAAGTCCTAAACTACTCTAAGTGTCTCTCCAACTTCAATTGACACTTAGAACTCGTTATCCTTAACCTTGTCGTCCATCCTTTGAAAACCAAAATGATTTCCATCGTAGGGGCATGACAACCTCAATTGCCCAATCGATCTCCATTACCATGACCTAACTTAATTGCCTCTGCAAAAACACACGTTAGTCATAGTAATCTTGTATTGACATTAATCACCGAAATCCAACTAGGGGCCTAGATGCTTTCAATCTCCCCCTTTTTGGTGATTGATGACAATACCACCTCGAGTATGTTATGGAGTGAGGTTTTTGACGGGCTTGGTTCATATAAGCTTTTGTCAATAAGAACAAAAGAGTTAGTCAAGCTTATATGACCCAAGCCAACACAATGTACTCAAAGAATATGGATTAAGCATGAGTACAAACAACAAAGCTCATTTGCTTCAAAGTATAAACGCGGAAGCAAAATCAAATGAGCATTACACAAGTGATATGACATATAGATAAAGCAAAGTAGAAGTCACACATGTCAAATATCACAATCACGTAGATAGCACTATCACATATATATAATAGTATGCATGAAAGTAAACACATGAATGCATAAGTAATAGTGTATCACACAAATAAAACTCCAAATGTATATAATAAGCTAATACTAGATAACTAGCTCCCCCTAAAACTCGCTCCCCCTAAGTCTACATACTCAAACCCTCTCCCCCTTTGGTGTCAAACACCAAAACCTAGGGGTCGGACGGCGGGGCTGCAGCGGACGAGTCGGGCGCTGAAGTACGTGGAGCAAGATGGAACTAGGCGCCATCATCATCTGACCCTGAGCTCTGAACTGACTGACCCTCTGAAGCAGGAAGTGTCGCTGAAACGGTCTAGGTCTAAGCTGGGGCTGGTGCTGCCTGTGAAGCTGCAAGAATGTCTGTCGTAGGATCTGACGAGGCGACAGACGAGGGGAGCCTCTGAGTAGTCATGATAGCTGGAGCTGCTGTAGACGGACCGGCAGCATGCATGTGAGGCGGAGTAGGCATGCCAGTCAACTCACTGAATGATGCTCCAAGACTCCTGGAGACTGACGACTCAGGCACGAATAGTGAGGAAGTCTGCTCTGGTGAGAAACCCGTGTGATAAGGAGTGAACTATGGGGCTACACCAGGTGAGGCTAACCACTGGGACACCTATACAGGAGGTGAAGGAAACTGAGCTGGAGGCTGTCCCTGACTCTAAAGCCCACTAGGCTGTACTGCTGGAGTCGTCGAAGTGGTGGGAGGCTGTGCAAGCTAGGGCGAAGGCTGTGGCAGTGGGACCCCAATAGCTGTCACTACATGCTGCATGAATCCCATGAGCTACTGCTGCATAAGTAACTGCTGGTGCTGAAGGAGCTGCTGCTGATGCTGGAACTCGTCCTGTCGAGCCTGAAACTGTGCGAAGTTTGTAGCTGTCTCCTATGCCTATCGTGTCTGATCCTACTGCATCCGCTCAAGAATAGCAATGAGAGCGGGGTCTGTCTGTGGAGTAGGTGGAGCAGAACTGGAGCTACCTACCTCTGCATCGTGTCTACGTGGAGGCATCTGAGGTATAGGCTAGTAGTTGTCGTCAGAGCTGTCACTGTACTCACTCACCTCCTGCTGTGCCTCTAGCTCCTCCTCCTTAGTGGCTGCAATCCCTCTGATGATCTCATCCTGCTGAGCTGCAAACTCTGGCACGTCAGGGCGACGGCTAGGCTGACTGGGTACCTGAGGAGTGGCGTGTCTGATCCTCTGTGACAGGTTGTAAGCCGGGAACTCTGTAGTGGCACCTGTATACTCATCCATCATGCCAGGGGGTTTATCAAGCACAACCCTGCGGATGAGGAACGTGATCCAGTGAGCATAGGGAAGCTGCCTGCGACCCTTGAATCCCTCAGCTATAGTATCCTCCATCTCTGAAAGAAGGAGGTCCCAGATGTCAAACACTGTCATCTGCATGATGGCATGGAGAAGCCAGAGCTGTAAGCGAGTCAGGCCCTCCCTGTATCCCAACCTGGGAAGCAGTGTCCTCCTGATGATGGCCTCTAGTATCCTCGCTGTAGGAGTCAAGTCACTGGGGTTCCTGCTCGACCCCTCTCCAAACGGCTCCTTGAAGCAATGCCGCACTAAATCTGTAGGGGGCACCTACCCTCCATGAGGACGCCTAGGAGGCTCCTGATGTCCATAGCACACCTCATGCATCTTTACAGGCTGCTCCTGTAGCCTCAGTATCTCCCTGGCTCTGCCACTAGTCACTCTGTAGTCTTTGCCTTTGAAAGCAAAGTGAATGAATCTGTGATGAGGATCAATGTAGAGCGAGGCATAAAACTGACGGACCCAAGATGGTACATATATGCCCGTCCGTCCAATCAAATCTGTCAGTCCTGGCAAATATGATAAGTATTGCCGAATGCTCTCTCCGGCTGCTGCCACAATGGACTCTATCTGATAGACCCTCTGTGATCTGAACACTGCCCCACTGTTAAGATATGCATTGTAGAAATCCTCATGCAGTGGCGTGTAGAACCCCTCAACTGCTCTCTCATCCCTCCTCGGAGGAAACCAAACCTCAAACTCAACAAACCGCAGCTGCTGAACCTGCCTGGCTGTAGCGGCCCTCAAGTCGAGGTGAACCACTGGAGGCGGACCCTATGGTCTGGGTGGAGGGCGAGAACCCCTGCGCTGTGTAACTGGCCTCGGTGGAACTGCAGCACTGGTACGACTCGAGCGGCGTAGCTGAGGTGCCGGCTCAGTCTCCTGACTCTCCTGAGTCTCCTGGGCTGGCTGAGGCTCTACTGGTGGGGGCTGCTGCTATGCTGACGGACCCTCCTCAATGGCGACTCGTCGACCTGCAAACGTGGCAGTCCCAGCTGGACTACCGTGACGACGCTCAACCTCCTCAATCGTAGCTCTCAGTGCTGGTGAAACCGGCTGATCTGCAATGACAACTCCTCTGCGGACACCACCTCTCTCGGCACGCTCTGCAGCCTCTGCAACAGCTGCTGCTCTCGCTGTCTCTGCATCGGGGTACTTCCGCTTCTTGGATGTCACCTGCTTGGTTGACTTGCCCTTCGATCCGGCTGGCTGGCGAGGCGGGGGCCTCCGATCATCATCACCTGGGCCACCACCAACGTTCTTGGTGCGAGCCATCTGAACAGACAAGATGGTGAACTGCCGCTGATGAAGATCAACTGTCAAACTGCCGCTTTCGAGGCTTGGCCTCGATCCTTACTCGCGAGCATAGCTCCGAGTTGACTGCCAACTGCCAGACGAAACACAACGGAACCGACTCGCTGCACGGTAGAATAGATGGATATACAAATAAATACCATATATCTAATAGATGCGAATCCCTAATAGAGAAAGCAATGTAGATGCGAATTTGAATTGAGTGGCTTTCTACCTGACGATCAGCGATCCGAGAAGAGATAAGATATCACGCGGGGGATCCTCGGAACCGGGCTAGGGTTAGGTCAAATGCCCAATCAATGGGAGGAAAGGGCAAGAGCACTTGGCAAAGACCGGCAGCCTTGGCAATGATTGACCGGCGGAGCTTGGGCGCAAGGAGGCCAGCGAGATGCTGAGCAGGCATGGTGGCGCGCGGGACGGCGGTGCTCCGAGATGAGCTGGCGCGGGGCTCGGTGGCGCGCGAGGCCAGGGCGCGAGGCTCGGCTGCGGGCTCGGGGAGGCTACGGCGGCGCGGGCGCGAGGTGACCGGAGCAAGTGGCGCGCGGCTAGGCTGCGGCGGCGGCTTGGGCTAGGTCACGGCGGCGCTGATTAGGTCAAGGAAGTAGAACCGAAGGTCCGGATAAATAATCCCCCAAATCGTGACAGAAAAGGAAACGGGGAAAAGAGACCAGAAGTCGCGCGAGATCCACTGACCGGACGCTCCGGTGGTAGCGACCGGACGCTACCACCCAGCGTCCGGTCGATTCCAGAGAGGTCCAAATCCTCTGAAATCGCGACCGGACGCGTCCGGTGGTCCATGACCGGACGCAGGCAGGGTCCGGTCAGTACAACTTGATCATCCTTCGATCGACCGGACGCTGAACCCTTCCTGACCGGACGCACAGACGCAGCATCCGGTCACTCCTTCAACAGCAGTTCACCTCCTGTGAACTGACCAGACGCTGGACAGCAGCGTCCGGTGCAGCGTCCGGTGCACCTTTTCCAGCAATCCTTCAACAATCCTTCTCGCTACCTATTCCCAATCAAGTCCCAACTTGAATAAGATCCAAATAAACACCAATTGGGACTGATGTGAGTGACCTCTCTCAAACCCTCATATTTTTCAAAATATTTTGCCTTAGGCTATAATTCTTTTTAAGAAAATAGGCAACAAGAGGGCAAATGGAACAAAATGACAAAACAACATTCATGCATATGTAATACTTGTAAGTAAATCTAGTTGCTTGTCAAGTTTGATCCAAGGTTAAGCTTCTTCACACGCTTTTCGGCGGTTATCTTAACCATGTTAGACAAGCCCTATATGCATTGCCACAAATTAAACATGTTGTATATTACAATGAATGCAAGGGACAACACAAGCTCAATTTTTAGTGAAGTTACTAAAATCAAGTACATTGAGCTCATTCCGCAATCTACAAAATGTAGCCTCATCTAGTGGTTTAGTGAAGATATCCGCTAATTGATCTTCGGATCTTACACCTTCTAGTGATATATCATTTTTAGCTACATGATCTCTTAGAAAGTGATGGCGGATATCTATATGCTTGGTGCGAGAGTGTTGAATCGGATTATTTGCAAGTTTTACCGCACTTTCATTGTCGCACAGAAGAGGAACTTTCTCTAGAACTACTCCATAGTCTAGTAAAGTTTGTTTCATGTATAATATTTGTGCACAACAAGCACCTGCGGCAATGTATTCCGCTTCGGCGGTGGACAAAGCCACACTGTTTTGTTTCTTGGAGGACCAAGACACAAGTGATCTACCAAGCAAATGGCACCCTCCGGATGTGCTCTTTCTATCAACTTTGCATCCGGCGTAGTCCGAATCGGAATAGCCAATTAATTCAAATAAAGCTCCTTTGGGATACCAAAGGCCAATGCTTGGTGTGTGCTTAATATACCTAAGGATTCTTTTACGGTAATTAAATGTGTTTCCTTAGGACTAGCTTGAAATCTAGCACACATACATACACTAAACATGATGTCGGGCCTAGATGCAGTTAAATATAACAAGCTACCAATCATAGAACGGTAGAGAGTTTGATCAACCGAGTTACCTCCCTCATCTAGGTCGAGATGTCCATTGGTAGGCATTGGGGTCTTGATTGGCTTACATTCATCCATCTTGAATCTCTTGAGAAGATCTTTTGTGTATTTCTCTTGAGAGATGAAGATGCCTTCTTTCATTTGCTTGACTTGAAAACCAAGAAAGAATGTAAGCTCACCAATCATTGACATCTCGAACTCCTTAGACATCAATTCACCAAATTCTTTGCATGAGTCTTCATTTGATGATCCAAAGATGATATCATCAACATATACTTGACAAATGAAGATATGCCCATCAAGCTTCTTGGTGAATAGTGTGGTGTCGACCTTCCCAATGGTGAAGCCCTTCTCAATAAGGAAATCCCGAAGGCGCTCATACCAAGCTCTTGGGGCTTGCTTAAGCTCATATAGTGCCTTGGACAACCTATAAACATGATTAGGATATCTATGGTTTTCAAACCCGGGAGGTCGATCAACATAGACTAGTTCATTAATAAAGCCATTTAAGAATGCACTTTTCACATCCATTTGATATAGTTTCATTTCATGATGTGATGCATATGCAAGAAGGATACGGATGGCTTCTAATCTTGCAACCGGTGCAAAGGTTTCTCCAAAATCTAAACCTTCAACTTGAGAGAACCCCTTTGCTACTAGTCTTGCCTTGTTCCTCACAACAACACCTTGATCATCTTGCTTGTTGCGGAACACCCACTTTGTTCCAATGACTCTTGCACCTCTTGGTTGCTCTTCAAGATTCCAAACTTCATTGCGTTTGAAGTTGTTCAACTCTTCATGCATGGCATTGATCCAATCCGGATCTTTAAGAGCTTCTTCTACTTTGGTAGGCTCATAGCAAGAGACAAAAGAGTGATGAGCAATAAATGAAGTAAGTTTTTGAGATCGAGTCATCACTCCCTTTGTTGGACTCCCTATGATGAGATCTTGAGGATGATCTTGTAGGAGAGGTGTATTTCTTCTATTGACCACTTGAGGAGGAGGTTGTGGAGCATCAACATCTTGTGCTTGTACCACCATTTGCTCATGGGAGATATGAGTATCTTCATTTTCTACTCTCCCAACTTTTTCACCATCTTGTGGTACATTTGATGAAGAGGGTTGGTTAGTGACTTGTACATCATCTTCATCATCTTTTGGCTTGATGTCTCCCACCGGAATATTCTTCATAGCCTCCCTCAATGGTTCATCACCTACATCATCAAGATTCTCATGTGCTCCTTGGGAGCCGTTAGATTCATCAAATTCCACATCATATGTTTCTTCAACCAAGCCGGTGGCATGATTAAATACTCTATATGCTTTGGACTTCAATGAGTAACCAACAAGAAAACCTATATCATAACGCCTTTGAAACTTCCCTAGGTGTTGCCGCTTCTTGTAGATGTAGCACTTGCAACCAAACACCCTAAAGAAGGAGACGTCTGGCTTCTTCCCATTGAGCAACTCATATGGTGTCTTGACAAGGAACTTTTGAAGAAATAGGCGGTTGGATGCATAACATGCGGTGTTGATTGCTTCCGCCCATAGAGCTTCGGGGGTGTTGTACTCATCTAGCATTGTCCTTGCAAGAGTGATCAAAGTCCGGTTCTTCCTCTCAACTACACCATTTTGTTGAGGAGTATAGGTTGCGGAGACTTCATGTTTGATTCCAACTTCATCACAATAAGCTTCTATGTTTGTGTTGTCAAACTCTTTGCCATTGTCACTTCTTATCTTCTTGAGCTTCACTTCAAATTCATTTTGAGCTCTCTTGGCAAACTTCTTGAAACAAGATGCAACTTCGGATTTGTCATGAAGGAAGAACACCCATGTATATCTTGAATAGTCATCCACAATCACAAGACAATAGAGATTTCCTCCCAAACTCTTGTATGTTGTTGGTCCAAATAAATCCATATGTAGGAGTTCTAGCACTCTTGTGGTTGACATGAAAGCTTTGGTTGGATGAGTGTTTGCAACTTGCTTGCCGGCTTGACATGCACTACAAAGCTTGTCCTTTTCAAACTTCACATCCTTCAACCCTCTCACCAAATCATTCTTCATAAGCTTCTTGAGTGAGCTCATTCCAACATGAGCAAGTCTTCTATGCCATAGCCACCTAAGTGTTGTTTTGGTGAATAGGCAAGTCTTCAAGTTTGCATCTTCGGAGGTGAAGTCAACTAGATATAAGTTGTTGTATCTAAATCCATTGAATATCACTTGATTGTCATCTAACTTGGATACAACAACCTCCTTCTCGGTGAATAGGCATTGAAAGCCAAGATCACACAATTGCCCAACGAATAGCAAGTTGAAGCTCAATGAAGCAACATAGAGCACATTGGAGATGGAATGATCATTTGATATTGCCACTTTGCCCAATCCTTTAACCTTGCCCTTTGAATTATCTCCAAATGTTATTTTCTCTTGTCCATCTACCTCTTCATCTAGTGAGGTGAACATACGAGGATCACCGGTCATATGTTGAGTGCAACCACTATCAATAACCCAATGACTTCCACCGGTCTTGTAGTTCACCTACACACAAGAGATTCAAGCTTTAGGAATCCAAGCTTGTTGAGGGCCCTTCACCTTCTCAACAAGTGACTTAGCCACCCAAATTTTCTTAGGTCTACTCTTGTTGGGAGGACCTAAGAACATGACTTTCATCTTTCCACTCGAATCTTTTCTAAGCATGTAGTGAGCATTGAAAGCAAAGGGTCTAGCATGCTTGGGCAAGGGTTGTGGTGGTGGAGTTTGACACTCATGAGCAAAGTGGCCTTCTTGTCCACATTCAAAACATCTCTTTGGCTTTGGCTTTGACTTTGATTGTTGGTGTTGAGCTTGAGCCTTCTTCTTCTCTACACTTGCCATATATCCAATGCCACTTCTATCCATCTTCATGACGGTATTCATGAGTAGCTCACTTTGGAGATGCTTGCCTCTAGCAAACTTGCTCAATCCCACCTTGAGATGCTCTTTCTCCATCTTGAGCTTCTTGTTCTCTTCCTTGAGAAGATCATTGTTCTTCTCCTCCTTGAGTTTCTTGATTTCTTCTTTTAACTTCTCATTCTCAAGGATCACCTCTTTGTCATGATCAAGAGTTTCTAGCACAATGGTGTTGTGACTTTTCATCTCTTCAAGATCTTTCATGAGCTTCTCATTGTTACTCTTGAGCTTGACATACTCATCATAGTCATTGCACTCAACCACTTGCTTGCCCTTGCTACTAGATCCATGCTCAATGCTTTCATCAATTAAGTCATCACATGAGGTAGCTATATCAATCTTAACAACATGGTTAGTAGCATCATGTGGCTCATTTGGTAAGAATTCTTGTGCAATAATAAGGGTATCATAATTGATCTTTAGAGTTGCATATTCATCTTTTAGCTTATTGTGACTAGTGATAAGCTCATTGTGCACCCACTCAAGTTTATCATTTTTATCTTTAAGCTCTTTCTTAGAAGATTTGAGCTCCTTGAGTTTGGATGATATAGAATCATTTGTTTCTTTGAGCTCATCATTAGCCTTTTCTAATGTATCACACTTAGCTAAGAGTGAATCATTTTTAGCATCAAGTTTTTCATTTGTAGCTCTACTCTTTCTAATGATCTTAGTATATTTTCTTAGTATTTTGACAAGATCATCATAAGTAGGTGAGTCATCATCATCGCTATCACTATCATCATCACTAGCATGTTCATCATCACTACTATCATCACTCTTAGTTACCTTACGTTCGCCTTTGGCCATAAGGCATAGGTGTGTAGAGGATGATGGCGATGGTGGTGGTGAAGATGCAAGATCAATAGCAATGGCGGCCACCTTTTCATCGTCACTATCATCATCGGATGATCCACTTGATGAATCAATGTCCATGAGCCAATCACCGACAATATAGGCCTTGCCACTCTTCTTCTTCTTGTAGAACTCCCTCTTTTTGCCATCTCTCTTCTTGTATGGCTTGTTCTTCTTCTTTTCATCTTCATCACTTGAATCATCTTTCTTGCCCTTGTTCTTGAACTTGTCTTTCTTGGGCTTTGTGCATTGATGAGCTAGATGACCAAGTTCGCCACAATTGTAGCAATCCATCTCGGAGATTGGCTTTCTTCTTGAGCTAGTGAAGAACTTCTTCTTCTTGCCATCAAACTTGATGCCACTCTTGTTTAGCCTTTTTAGCATCTTGGTGGTCTTCTTCACCATGAGGGCAAGGCTTTCTTCATCATCTTCATCACTTGAGCTCTCATACTCAAGTCTTGCTTTGCCCTTGTCTTGGCTAGCTTTGAATGCTAAGTCCTTCTCTTTCTTCTTTGTAGAGGATGAGCCATCTTGTGGTGTGATGTGCATGTACATCTCATGAGCATTGATCTTTCCCAAGATTTGTGTCGGTGTAGCGGCGGAAAGATCACCTTGATGTAGTACGGTCACAATGTGCCCATATTTGTCAATGGGGAGGACACTCAAGATTTTTCTCACAACGTCGGATGGTGACATTTGAGTGAGTCCAAGCCCATTGACTTCCTCTACAAGAACATTTAATCGAGAATACATCTCATTAGCACTTTCTTTGGGAAACATCTCAAAAGAATTTAGCTTTTTAATCACAAGATGATAGCGTTCCTCACGCTCACTCTTGGTTCCCTTATGGAGCGCACAAACGTCCGACCATAGTGCATGGGCGTCTTTGTGGTTCCTTACACGATTGAACACATCTTTGCAAAGGCCTCTAAAGATGGTGTTGCGAGCCTTTGCATTCCATTTTTCATAATTCACTTCATCGCCTTGAAGTTGTGCGGCATTCCTAGGTGCTGGGAACCCTTGAGAGGCGGCTCTAAGAATTCCAACATCTAGAGCTTCTAAGTAAGCCTCCATGCGGATTTTCCAATATGGAAAATCATCTCCCTCAAAGATAGGAGGAGGTCCATCCCCGTGAGATATCTTGCTCTAAGCGATTAAGCTTAAAAACATGAGCACGAGGCTCTGATACCAATTGAAAGGATCAAGATGCCCAAGAGGGGGGGGTGAATTGGGCTAATTCTAAATTCTCTTGCAATAATCAAATCCTACGGATAGCCCAATTAACCCCTTGTGCCTAGAAAAGTGTTTATATCAAACTAATGCACAACAACCTTGCAACCTAAGTTCCAAACTTACTCTAGCAAGCAATTCTATGGATGTAAAACAAGTATTGAATTGCTTAAAGTAAATGCTCAAAGTAAGTGCTCAAAGTAAATAGAGAGAGAAAAGGAACGCGGCAATGTTTTGCCGAGGTATCGGAGAGTCGCCACTCCCCACTAGTCCTCGTTGGAGCACCCGCGCAAGGGTGTAGCTCCCCCTTGATCCGCGCAAGGATCAAGTGCTCTCTACGGGTTGATTCTTCGACACTCCGTCGCGGCGAATCACCCAAAGCCGCTCACAACTTGAGTTGGGTCACCCACAAGCTTCGTCGGGTGAACACCAAACTCCTAATCACCACCAAGCCGTCTAGGTGATGGCGATCACCAAGAGTAACAAGCACGAACTCTCACTTGACCACGCGAAGCCTAATGAGAAGATGGATGCACACTTTGCTACTCTTGATTTGCTAGTGAGGCTACTCTCTTGGATTCTCAAATCACAAACACCTCACTAGGACCTTGCTCTTCTTGGCACTCACAAACGTGTTTCTCAGCTGTTGGAATGAGCAAAAGATCCTCCACTCATGAGTGGACCTTCTATTTATAAGCCTGCCTGAAAAACGAACTGTTATGAGCTTCTGCGGGACGACCGGACGCTCCGATCATGATGACCGGACGCTCCGGTCAGTTCAACCCGCGAACCAGTATTAAAGAGTCGACCGGACGCTGGCAGGGTCCGGTCAGCACTGACCAGACGCGTCCGGTCGCATAAAACCCTTACTGGAACCTTACTGGACTCGACCGGACGCTGAACCCTCAGGGTCCGGTCAGCACTGACCGGACGCGTCCGGTCACTCTTTCCCAAGTCTGGACCCTTACTGGGGTCGACCGGACGCTGGTCCTCAGCTTCCGGTCACATGACCTTCCAGCGTACGGTCACATCAGACTTGTTCACCTCAGTTAAATGAACTGACCGGACCCTGCGGCCAGCGTCCGGTCGCACCGGAGCCAGCGTCCGGTCAGTGTTTGACCCTCCATTCACTTCCAACTTCCGAACATATGTGAATGAAGTTTGCTCCAAAAGATCTTAGGCATTCATAGGAGCTACCTAGAGCTAGTTTAAATAAGTGTGCACCACACCTAACTCACTAGACTTAACTAGGTCAAGCTACCCGTTCATACCCCCCTTCATAGTACGGCCAAAGGAAAAACAAAGTCCTAAACTACTCTAAGTGTCTCTCCAACTTCAATTGACACTTAGAACTCGTTATCCTTAACCTTGTCGTCCATCCTTTGAAAACCGAAACGATTTCCATCGTAGGGGCATGACAACCTCAATTGCCCAATCGATCTCCATTACCATGACCTAACTTAATTGCCTCTGCAAAAACACACGTTAGTCATAGTAATCTTGTATTGACATTAATCACCGAAATCCAACTAGGGGCCTAGATGCTTTCAGGATGGGACCCACGATGAAGGCCACAACATCAAAGCTATCCAGACTGCACCGAGCCCCAACCTCCACAACTGGGGTCATGGTCCTCAGCTCCTCAAGACAAGACGATCATCAACAACCCGTGTAAGCCACCAACTCCCGTACGATGCCCTAGGAGGCAAGACGATGATGACAAAGACCACAACGGAGACCATGCTACATAGTATAGCTAGCAAACCATCACCATGCCCATAGTGCTACCATGGCTGGCATAGTAACACTGCATCACACGCTGTCGTAGCATGGCCACAATGCGATGATGATAGCCACGCTCAGACGTGCTCCACAAGATGGCATAGCTTTCAAGCCAAGTTTGCTAGGACCTCCCTTAGGCTCACGGCCCTTCGTTCAGGGGAACCTCCTACTTCGTATGCGCCCTAGCCCCAAAATCTATATAAGGGCAGCCCGTGCATCCTCTTCATTCATTCACATTCTCTACCATTCATTCACATTCTCTACCATTCCATTCATTCACCGTTGTAGTTGGGCTCCTGGAGCTTCTCTTTGGGCAGCCCTTCGCCTAGCATAAGACCTTCCACCATTCTTGCACCTCCCATTGTAAGAATGTTAGAGCATTCAAGCAAGAAACACTCACTCGATCATCTTTGAGAGTGGACGTAGGGCACCGGCCTGAACCAATATAAATCCTCGTGTCTATTAGATGCTACCATCATCTTCCTAGAGCAGTGCGGCAATCATATAAGTTTACTAGTCTGGTTTACAAAACACCAATAGAAACCAACCAAACTTGTTAACATAAAGACACACTAGCAACATATTTTTCTATTTTATATTTTAGGCACACAACATCCTTTTCTATTTTATATTTTAGACACACCAGCAATCAAAGCGGTAAAAAATAGTTCTCAAAATTTTCTATCTAGATGCACAAGCAATAAAAATGGTATGAAAAAATTACTTTCCAAAGTTGTCACAAATGACCATCGGAACCTAGTGGTAAGGCATGTTTAGTTCATGTATGTATGGGCTAATGGGTTTAATTCCTATTTTGTCACATTTTTGGAACTTTTGTTTATTACTTCCTCTCACATTTGTTTAAAATTTTCCTTCACACGAACAATTTTATTTTGGTCATTTCTCTAGCTCACCTTTTTGGAACAATTTAAAATTTGAATTTCATAATATAAGAGCTTTGAATAGAATTTTGGGATGGTAAATGATTTTAAACGAAAACGTCAACAACAACAAAGTTGTATGACTCATCAATATCTGTAACTTTGTTTTGGTCATTTCTCCATCTGACTTTGTTTTAACAATTCAAATTTTAAATGTCAAACTATGAGAACTTTGAATAGACTTTTGAGAGAGTAAATTATTTCAAAATGAAAAACTCATCAAAAACAAAGTTGTAGAACTCATCAGTAACTACATCTTTTGTTTTGATCATTTCTTTATCCAAGTTGTTTGAGTAAAAAATTATAAAGAGTTCTATATTTTATGATGATTGATGAGACCCTAACATATGGGTATGTTAAGCGTTAGGTCCAATGGTTCCAGAACAAAGAACACCCCCGCCCGACCCCTCTAGGATCACCTAGGGGCTCGGGGGCTATAGCCGTTGGGTACGCTCGCGCTCACCCTCTGGCGAAGAAACCCTACCGAGCCAGACTACGCCGTGGCCTCCGCTTAGGGCTTGGGGGCTCACCCAAGCCTTGAGGCACCTGATCTACGATGACACCCCGGCCCAGCCCTTGGCTCCTGCTCGGCCAACAACACCAGCCAAGGCCCAGGCACAAGAAGACATGCCTCGAGCTACCGAGGTTCGGGGGCTCCCCAATGCTGCCCCTTGGGCATGGCATTGCCGACCACTTTCCCCACAAGGTCACGCACGGGGCATGACACAAAAAGACAAAGCTTCCATGTGGCCTCCAAGGGCTTGGGGGCTCCTAGGCCCGCATGTCAGCCCCTAGAGGTGACCTCCTTCACCACCAAGAAGACTCTAGAAGGTCCACCTAGGGGCGGCTGGTCCAAGCTGACATAGGCTGACACATAGAGTGTCAGAACAAAGCAGTCGAACAATGCCTAACGCTTCTTTAGCTCCACGACACCTCCATGGTCCATAGCGCATCGCTGCAAGGCCCTCCTAGACTCTGACGCATGTAGACCATAGACTCATTCCCCCAAACCACCATGTACCCGGCCTATCTCTTTATATAAGGGATAAGGTCGGTCCTTGGGGAGACGATCATCAAAAGATAGATCATTTCATTCCACTCCATCCTTTGGCCTTTGCTCAGCATCGAGAGCAAGGCAACCTAGAGAGGGGCACTGAGTGCTCCTCCACCATATCCCATAGTCTTCCTCCTCTCCAATGAGGGAAAGGCTCCACCGGTGGTGAGGCAACCTTAGGATTAGCACCAACTAACCTCCTACCAAACCTCTCTTTATACTCTGTTGTAACCCCTGATTTTGAGTGCTTTGAGTATAAGGATCATTAGCTACTGGACATAGGGTATCGATTGGCTCAAACCAGGATAAACCGTTGCATCCTCTCTATGATTCTTGTGTCCTTGAGTTGACCCGAGCCACCGGAGACACGTACTCTAAAATTGACTCGAACAACATTGCTTGCCGTGGTTCTGACCCTGTGATAGCTAGCGCGCCATGTAGGGGTCATCGACAAATGCGATTCAGGATCTACGGTGGTCGGAGCCACCCGCCTTATTATCGGAGCAATTGGCACCACCCCAGATGACGGTGTCTGCTTCCCTGGCGAGTTCTCCGTCATGGTCGGCGCCTTCACTCTAGGCTAGGTCCTCAACTTTGGGAGCCTGGCCTACGTCACTGACTACTACGACAAACTTCATCCACTCCATAGGGCTACGCTGGTGGGCAACAAGCCCCCAGCATCACCCCCTTCATTAGGACTTATAGGAGTAGATCTTGAGGTCCTAGCCCAACAAATCTGACATGGTTTGGGCCTAAACCCCACTGTGTTGGACAACCACCAAATGTTCTACATGCTGGACAACGTCCACCACCTAATCACCACCAGTGAGGTGCTCCCATTGCTCGACCACTTCTAGTACTACCTCCTAGACCTATCTTTTGGGATCCAGAACATGGTGGCATCCTTCTAGCTAGAGCTAGAGCACCTCATCAGTCATGAGGCACCATGGAGTGCCATCCTCTCTAGTGCCACCGGGACCAACGTCCCGTTGCTATGCACCTTCCTCAAGATCCTTTCGAGGAACAGCCCAGAGTATGACTCTGATGACATTGGAGTACCACATCAATAGCGAGGTTCTTGCTGAGGAGGCACCTGGGCTCAAGCCATCGAACCAGAGTCCCCACAGTCGCATGGCCTACCTCTAGGAGAAGGAGAATCACCTATGGGCTCAACAGGTGGACCTAGAGACCGCTGAGGCAGAGCTCGAGCGCCAAAGGTAGGACCTTGCTCGGCAACGAGCTATGCACCCTCTTGACGACGACGCCCACACAGGGGATCCCAATGGCCTCTACTTTCCCTGTGCAGTGTACAACATGGCGGCTGCCACCTATTGCCTAGATGACATCTCCAACACGTCAGACCTGAAGACCAATGAGCGGCTGAATGAGGCGAAGTAGCTCTTCCATGGCACCCTCGAGCAATAGGCTGAGAGCTCAGCATCTTGGCACCACGCCGTGCTCTCCCGGCCATCCTAGATGATGGCCACTCCCAATGGGGACCACTCCAATGTGCATGCCCCCTAGGTAGGGGGGAGCAGCAGTGACACCTCTAGCAATAGCTCTGACTAGCCACTGACCCAGGGCGCCAAGCCTCGGCTAGAGCGAAGGCATGACCTTTCTCCTCGACGTCCCCCTATGTGCCACTAGATCGGCGATGACCACGACATCCACGACACCATCAAAGATAGGCTCCACGCTTAGGAGCAATCCTGTACCCCTAAGCGATGGGGCAGGGGCGCCGCCCTAGATCACTTCGACCCCCCTAGCATTGAGGGTAGTGATCCAAGTGGCTACCTACCCTAGGTGTTTTCGGCCACCGACGCACATCTCCAAGTACGATGGTGAGACCAACCCAGATCACTGGCTAGAGGACTACCACCTCACCATATAGGCCAGTGGGTCAAATGATGACTTCACCGTCTAGTACCTTCCCCTGCTTCTGTCAACCTTGACCAGAGCTTGGCTTGAGTAGCTTGAGCCTGGTAGCATCTGTTGCTAGGGTGATCTCTGTTCGGTCTTCATCAACCACTTCTAGGGTATGTACACTCGTCCCGGGACCTCCGCAACTATAGGCAAAAGTCCAATGAGACCCACTGGGAGTACATCTAGTGTTTCTCCAAGAAGCGCAATGAGCTCCCCAACATCACCGATGCTGACATCATCAACGCCTTCATCTGTGGCATGACCTATGAGGCGCTCATCCACGTGCTTGGTCGCGAGACCCTGCGCATGATGTAGGAGCTCCTAGACATCACCACCTAGAATGCCACCAGTGAGGAGGCAATCCAATTCAACTTTAGTGGCAAAGCCGAGGCTGCCAGTCACCTCAGCGAAGGCGATGGTGGTGATAGCCCTACCTCGTCCCAATGACACCGTGATAGGAGAAACAAGGACTAGAAGCTTCGTGGGAAGGAGATGGTAGCCACAGCCGACCATGCCGCTAGACCTCGACCCTACAGGCTAGACGCATGCCTAGAACACTTTGAGAAGGCACTCGAGGACCCCTGCCTGTTCCATAGGGGGCAAGCAAAGCACCTCCTCAAGGACTGTGCTACCATAATGGGCTACATCCGTGGCACCCTCGACCAACAAGGCAAGGCCTAGAAGCCTGCCCTAAAGGCTGGCAACCCAGCGAGTGGTGCCTAGGAGGAAGATACCGAGTTTCCTCGAGGCCAAGCGCTGCCTCATGATCTTCAGGGGCTCCCTGGCCAACAAATCATGCCAGTAGTGCCGCATCACCGAATAGGAGGTGAATGCCATTCACACCCTTATGGCTCCAATGTAGTTTTGATGGTCCTAGATGACCGTCACCTTCAACCAGGATGACCACGTCCCACATCTAGGGCACTACCCGCTCATGGTTAGCCTAATCATGGGCACTACATGCCTCACCAAGGTGCTGATAGACAGGGAAATGGCCTCAACATACTCTATGCCCGCACTCTCAACAAGATGGGCATCCCCTAGAGCAACCTACGCCCCAGCAAGGCACCATTCTATGGGATCATACCTAGGAAGGAAGCCATGCCCCTCGGGTGCATCCAGCTCAATGTCACCTTTGGCCAGCTAGATAATTTCTGCAAGGAGCCACTCACCTTCGAGGTGGTTTACTTCCCTGGCATCTACCACACCCTCCTCGGTCAACCGTGCTTCGCCAAGTTTATGGTCATCCCCAACTAGTCCTACCTAAAGCTTAAGATGCCCGACCCAAAGGGGGTCATCATTGTCGAGGGCGGCTTCAAGCAAGCCTACTACTATGAGCAGGACTGTGTCACCCAAGCGACCATGCTCATCGCCCCCTGTGTTCTCGATGGCTCTAACCATGATGCAGGAAGGGCGCCGGGGGAGGAGGCCACCAAGGTAGCAGCGTGCTCGATCGACCGAGCATCGGTGAGGCAGTCAAGGCTCCTGGCAGTAGTGGTGGCTCGACTGGCCCCTCCATCCAGGCGCTCAGCACCCCAGAAGGGGTTGACCCAATCAAGGTGAATTCTAACCTTTCCCCATGAGGGAAGGCCAATGCTGAGCCATCCACCCAGAAGCGCCTTCTCCCAATCCATGACCTGCCTATTGACCTACTTCACTGGCCTACCTCTCCAACAACAAAACTAAGATAAGCCCTATTCTCCCAACTCTTTTTGCTTTGCTTGTCTCTATAATTGTCTCTTTTAACCTGAGCCACTCTAGCGGTAGCTCAGCTACACCAAAGGATCGACTGAGCTAACCACCTATTAACATCTCTGAAGGAGGACTACTATAGAAGGCCCTTGAGCGAGGCGAGGATGAGATAGATGGAGTGAGAGAGCCGGGCAAGGGATCGGCTTGGCTCTAACAGAATGGCCCCGATCACCACGTTACCAACTATGTCATCTTCCCCTTCTCTTCTGTCCATTATGTTTTCTTTGTAGGTATTCGCCTGTCTCTCGATCCTTCATTGGATCACGCCACCCCACCACATGATGGTCTAGGGCCCCCCAGAAGGGGCATCACCGAGGGTTCTAAGGCTAGCCCACAAGGCTTCTAGGCCGCCTAAAGCACCTAAAGTGCGAGGGGCGCTCGAGAGATGAGCCCACACGGCTACAATTAGGATGCCTAGAACCATCCCGACTGTCTAGACGAGTGATGTTTGAGTACTAACCTCGAGATGCCCATGGTGACCCATCGAGGGAGGCAGCAAGCCCCCCAGTACTGATATACTGGCTCAGGAACTATACGAGTGGCTCGATCGGGAAGCCAAGGCTCTCCCCTTTGGGGGACATGACCGGGGCATGGAACGACTATAAACCTAGGGTTCTCACGGACTTACTCACTAGTAGGACGGGCACCGCGATCTTGGCCATTGAGGCCATTGTCGTAACAACCCCTCCCAATGAGGGACTAAGTCTCTATGCATGACACAAGAGCAATGTGATTACAAATGAAAATAATTTCATTTCAATAATTGGGAATGACCCAATTACAATATACGACGGCAAAAATCGTTACTCCAAGAACCACCCATGCGGCGGTAGCAGCCATGCCAGCCTGCCTAACCCCTGTCGATCTATGGTCAGGGGCGTGTAGTTTGCTGACAAGCGTGGGGAGACCCAGATGGCGCTCCCCCAACCCAAGAGGTGGGAGTGGCTCCATAGCAGTGTCAATGACAAAGGGCGAAGCAGAGGGGAAGAGCTAGGCCTTGGCCGTGTCCTCTCTCCCACCGAGCTCTAGCTCTGCATCAGCTGGCGACCCCCGCAGTGGATGAGGTGCTCTTCCTTTGATAAAAGAGGGAAGCCCCAGCGATCCACATCGCTAGGGTTCTTTAACCCTCCAGAGGAAGATGGCAGGGAAGAAGCGTGGCATCCCACGTGGTCGAGGAAGTATCGAGGGTGGCAGTGTATGAGGAAAGGACAATGTCCCTCGGTGCTGACCCTCACCCCCCCTCCGCATGGCGCCATGGCCTTCCCTTCACTGGGGTCCTTCCACCCTCGAAGTAGCAATCGCCCTACGAACCAAGTAAGGCTCACCTAGAGGGAAGCATCGCACTTCATCATCGCCATCGCTGCCAAAAAGATCGATATGAGAGGAAGAAGAGAAGGGGCTAGAGGAAGGGATTGAAGACAACGGGACCCCCGAGGCTCCCCTTTATATCCCAGATGATGTGCTGTGAGTGACTTCAGGCCCTCTAATCAGCAATCAATGGCTAGAAGGGGGCCTTGGGGAACTGGCCAGGCGTCTCTTCAATCCCTATAGCATGCCTCAGGGCAGTTGCATGATGATGGCCACACAGTAAAGGTAGAGTCAAGGAATCGCTAACAATGAGTCAAGTCCCCGCTCTACTTTCCACCAAACGTGCCGCCCACTCTGCACATGCCTCCTCGCATGACTTGAGGGGATCCGACTCCCCTTAGGCCCATCGGCTATCATCGATGGCCTGGATCCATGCGCACCAAGTGCCGCGGCTCCTCCTTCACCCGATCTACTCCATGTGGCCTCGACATCCATCTCCCAGATGAAGTGGGACAACACGGGGGGTGCACACCATAATTGCTCCACCAGGCACGATGACCCAGACGCCATCAACCGCCTGCATAAGATGTCAGTGAAAGGGACGTGCCTAGAAGCCACCACTCCCACTGATAGTGTGGCCCCTCGACGGCCTCAGGGGCTACGCCAGCTCCCCCAACAGAGCAATCTGACCCCCTGATCGATGGGCGCTCGGGTGACGCACCACCAAAAACCAACCAACTCCCTAGAGTTGGGTCAGGAGCCACTAAGCAGTGGGCTCAATGAGGGCCTCCATCCAAGACTCAGCATGCTCCCTGCACCCTGATCTATGGCCATAGAAGGTTGGCCCTAGAAGGCTAGCTCAAGAGGATCAGGACCTACTACTACAGCCCTTAGAAGGGTGTGGCGCTCTGAATGATCAGATGACCCTGAGCCAGAACCTAGACACTCTCGATCGCCTGACCCACGGTAGGCTCCAATCAAAAAGGAGGGCAACCCTAGGCCTAAGGTTGGCAACTCACAAACAAGTTCGCCAAACCCTTGCTCGAGTCAAAGACCTATGCGACATAGAGTCACAAGGGATTAGCAACATCATTGCTTGGCCTTGATAGCTGAGCAACACCCATCACATTGGAGAAGTAGGCCCTAAGCAGGGCACAACACCCTTATCCACACAAGCCATCCCCGCCAAGGAGGGTTCGGTCACAAAGGGCTCGAGGGCTCCTGACGAGATCCTAACATACGGGTATGTTAAGCCTTGTGTCCAATGGTTCCCAAATGAAGCAGACCACCTGACTGACCCCTCCAGGATCACCCGGCGGCTCATGGGCTATACCCGTCGGGTACGCTCGCACGCACCCTCTGGTGAAGAAACCATGCCGAGCCTGACTATGCCGTGACCTTGTAACACCTATGTTTTGTACCATATTAAAAATCCACTAAAAATTTGAACTTTTAAATTCTACAACAAATTAAAACCCTAACTAGTTATTTTCCCACAGAACTATTTTGAAAATATAATTTCAAAACCCTACATCAAAACCCACCATACGCATTTTGTGTGTCATGTAGGATTTAGTTGTAGTGTTAGGCATAACTTATAGGATTAGAAAATCGCTTCGTAAATAGATTCCATTGCCTGCGCTTTGCTGCTTGAGTGTATGTTTGAATGCATGTTTGAAATGCTTGATTGCGTGATTGATTGCTTTTCTAGAATTTATTTGCGGCACCAACATAACTAACCCTAATTTCCAATTCCATTTTTGAATCATTTCTTTTGAAGCACCATATAATTATAACAAAATAATATTACATGTTAGGAAATATAACATAGTTACATTTTTGTAGATATTTAGAGCTACCTCTCGAGTACAAATATAATTCGTTATCCAGGAATTCATAACTTCTCGATATTTAGAAATACACTATGAATAATGCATCAAATATTTTTCTTGATTTACATCATCTAGCTATAATAGATATAATAATTAGTTGTACTAAAATGCATACAAGTATATTAGTATTCTTTACTTTTCTGTGAATTAGAAAAATATAAAACGCGTTCTGTGTACTCCCTACCGAATTGGGCCTGCCTGGCCCAACCCGCGGCCTAGCCCCCTTTCCCCTCTCCTCGCACCTCTCCCTCCTCCTTCCTTACTCATGGTAGGCTGACCCAACCTGCTGGCCTAGTCCACCTCCCTTCCTCCCCCCTCTTCCCTCCTGGTTGGGCCACCCTAGCCCAGTGGGCCACACAGCCCACCAGGCCTTCGGCCCAGCAATGTTGCAGCTCATTCTCTCCCTTCCTCCCTCTCACCAATGGGTGGGCCTTGCCTATCATCTCTTTCTCCTCCAAAGGGTCAGCGCATCCGCTATGCACAAGTTGTCGTGGGCAACAACCCTGACAAACCTCGGCCTCGCATTGACGTCGCAAGGGCTCCACGTGGACGTCGCATGAGCGCGTGGGCACCACGTGTAGACGCTGCCACGACCGAGCATGTGGAGCACACCGCAAACCTCTTCTCTGCTGACTTCCTATGCTGATGTCACCACTACCACTGTGCGGAACCGACCACCGTTGATGCCAGCTCACGGGTAGCTCTGTCCTGCTGGCAAAAATTTCCATGGCTGAGCTGTACCGCCTTGCCATGGTTGCTCACCGGCTATAAATAGCCTACCATGGCCTACTAGGGACCTCGCCCCATCAAGCTCCCTACGCTGAGGTCAATCTGTCGCTATGCCGTGCTCTACGCGATCCCCTTCTTCTCCTTCGGTCAGCCTCTCCCTCTCCTCTCTCCTCTCTCTGCTATCTCTCTATTCTCTCATCACTGCATCCCTCCCACTCAGCCCCCGCTTTCCCCTGCTCTGCTCCCCCGTCGAGCCATCCTCACCTCCATCCTCTTCTCCACCTTGCTCTCCTTCTCTACATTCGCCGCCACCGGTAATCACTGCCGGCGTTGGTGCCCTGCTTTCCATCTCTCCCTTTCCCCCTTGCTGTGTCTCTCTCCCTTCCTTCTCCCCTCTCTGTTCATTCAAATGGATACGGGAAGGACCAATGGGGGCGACGGCACCCAAAGCTAGGCTCGCCCACACCACACCGATGAATGGGAGCAAGCCATGCCACGGCCTAGGGCCCACCTAGCAGTCGCTGTAGTTCCCACCCTCTCTCCCCCTTTTTCTCTATGGACTGGGTCCATGTGAACATGGGTGAGGAAGGGAGCTGGTCCACAGATCGGCGCATGGGGCCACGGGCGCAGTGCCGGTCAGCCCACAGAGTAAAATTGGTATATCAGTCGTGCTCACGGTCATGAGCAGCCTTGGAACATTTACAGAATAGATGAACACTAAGTAATATCTGTTTATGCTATTCATTAATCATGTTTACATTTGATCATGTGTTTTGCATTGGGAATTTAAACAACTTGTTGCTACTCTTAAGCTAAAATTGTGACAATTAAAAGCTAAACGATGTTAAACCTGTGTCAAGCCTTTTGAGCCTCATGAACCCCGTGTCACACTTGTTGAGTATGACATGTACTTACGCTTGTTTATTTTCATTATTTGGATAAAAATCCCGGATTGGTAACATATGGCTATAGGTATGATCATTTTCCTGAGGACTACTAGACTTGTGGACAACTAGTCGATATCCCTATGAAATGGAGCTTCCGCAAGAGATCTTTATTACTTCCGCTATATCTTTGTGATAACTATGTCTTATTCGTGATGTAATAAATACTTGTGATGATACTATTCATAATTTGGTGGCTTATGTGTGTGACTGATCTCTGGACGCACATAAGATTTTGCATCCCATTTTATCCTTAAAATTGGGTGTGACATATTGGTATCAGAGATGTGTTGACTGTAGGACACAAGCCTAGTTAGCAATGGTCGTTTTTGCTTCTTTTGCTTCACTCATTTCATGCTTTCTATCTCACCCTTGTTATTTGCTAAAGTTTTATGCTTCTTTTGCCTTATTCTATTATGAAAATTATTGCTTCTAATCTAATCTAACGAAATCTAATTCTGTAGATGCCTCATGCCAGCAAGACTGCCCGCATCAACACTAGAGGGTACTACCCGCCTCGTGGTTTGTCCAAGGAGCCTGAGGAGGAGGAACCCTAGGAACAAGAATTTGATTCACAAACACCGCCAACACCTGTACCTACACCTGAGCCAGTCTAGGAGGAACCCGAAGAAGATGAGGTTGTCCACCTGTCCGACGATGATGATGAGAAAGACGTCGTTGAAGAGGATGAGCCGATCCTGCCCCTAGGGTGGACGATAAAGGTGTGGTATAAGCTAGGATGTGAATCCTCCATTTCACATCACCGACACATGAGCATGCTTCAGACCTACTACGATGACTGGGATGTAGCTATGGAGTACGTCTGCGAAGAACATACACACCCTCTTTAAGACACCTACTGGAAGACCAGGGTGTGCATCACCATCAAGGACGAATAGAAAGACGCATATCAGTTGGATTCAAACTATGCACATCATGCTCACTGTGCTACCATGGAGGACAACATAGAAGATGCAGCCGCTGAAGCTTGCATAGGTCTCTGTGGTCGTCGATTCGAGGATATGAAGAATGACTAGTATCGATTCCTCCCTCATGGACACCCAAAATTGGGATGGGCAATGATGGACCCATAGGGCACGGATCCAACAACCCAGGAGATGGTACACTTTGGCTATGAGTCCGTAGCAAAGATTCGCTGACTGGAGGATCAGCTGAAGGCACAACAGAAAACCATCAAGGGACACTGACAGGTGATAGATGGACAAAGGGTGTGCTTCAACTTGCCAAAGATGTACGAGGAGCTTCCCCATAAATCTCGCCCATAGATGTTGGAGTCCCTTCTATGCAATAAAATGATAGTAGAACGAGTCAAGTTGAGTCTAGTCGAGTCTATTAGTGTGGTGTGAACATTGGTGTGTCTAGTTGATTTGTTATTGTGTTTATGTGTGAGTTGGATCTTTGTAATTAGTGTTGGAACTTTATGGGCATGTCCGCAAGTTCCATAGTTAAGAATATTAAAGTTTGGGTCAATAGATAAATAGTTGGGTTTGTTACATCTTGTTCTCCCGGAATCTGTTTTTCGGAGCAGTCTACCTTTATCTTCATGCCAATTAAAATCTGCATGACCAAAAAAATTATGAAATTTATATGGGAATAACCAGACTTAAGTGTCTTTCCAATGCCTCTGGAATCACCCTCATATATGATCTAGTTTGTGAGATATCGTTGTTTCAAGATAAGGTTTCTGCGCAGTCTGGAATCTAGGAATAGTTTCGGTTGTATCCTGTTTTTCAGTAAGCTAACGACAGAATCTGAGAATGTGGTCTGAATAAAAGTTGAAGATAATTTCTTAAGCTTTCCAACCATATAAAGTACACCACATTTGTATTTTTAGAACTCTAGATATGACGTTTTTACGGAGCTACTGATGTTGAGACTCGTCCAGAAAATTTTCAGAATGTATTCTAACTTGGAAATTCCTAAATTTTGAATATTTGATAGCAGATGTCTAGAAGAGGAAGATGCCGAGGTCGTGGAGGTGTTCCTCCACATCCACCACCACCATCGCCACCAACTATTGAACAACTCTTGGCAGTACAGACCCAACTCATGCAAGCGTTGGTGCAGAATCAACAGGTTGGTGGAGCACCCCATGATAAGCGTGGGAAATTCTTGAAGGGCCGTCCCCCGGTGTTCTCTCATGCCACTAATCCATTGGAAGCAGATGATTGACTTCGTGCAGTGGAGAAGCAACTCAACATAGCGCATTGCGATGATCAGCAGAAGGTGTTGTACGCTTTAGGGTAGCTCCAGGGAGAAGCACAAGACTGGTGGGAGTCATTCGAATATGGATGTCCCGCTAATGCTCCTCCTATCTCCTAGCCGGAATTTAGAGAGAATTTTAGATCCTACCACATGCCAGAGGGACTGATAGAGCTCAAGGAGGAGGAATTCAGAGCTCTGAAGCAGGGATGCATGTCCGTTGCTGAGTATCGTGACAAGTTTGCTCAGTTGTCATGTTATGCTCCGATTGAGGTTGCTGATGATGCCGACAAGCAACGCCACTTTCTCAAGGGTCTGTATGATGGTCTGCAACTCCAGCTTATGTCCAATACCTACCCTAATTTTCAGACACTGGTGAATCACACTATTGTTATTGACAACAAGCACAAGGAGATGGAGGCCAAGAAGATGAGGCTTCAGGGACAGGCCTCTGGAAGTAATACTCATCCGCATACCAATCCTTAGCAAGGCTTCCAACAGAGATTTCATGGACCACCCAATCAGTGGAATCATGGTCAGTACCCTCAGCCCAACCAGAACCAGTAGCAGAATGGCAATCAATGTCATCAGCAGCAGAGTGGTCAGTAGACACCATGATAGGGAACACCCAACAACACTCCTATGAAGAATAGTGCCCCTAGCACTCCAGCAAGTGTTTCCGTTGTGGTAAAGAAGGTCACCTATCCTATAACTATCGGGAGAAGCCCAACCAGTAAACCCCCTAAAGGTAGAATAGCAACCAGAAGCCATCACATTATGGGAAGGTGAATCATGTGTCTACAGAGACGGCGCTTGCAGAACCAGAAGTCATGCTCAGTACGTTCAATGTCAACTCAACCCCTGCCACTGTTCTTTTTGATTCTAGAGCTTCGCATACATTCATATCACAAGCATTTGTTAGAAACCATAGCATACCATTATGTACCATGCAAAATCCCATATTAGTAAACTCACTGGGTGGAACTATACAAGCTTCATATTGTTGTCTTTCGATTAGTCTATTCTTAAGGGGGGTAGCATTCAAAGTGAGCCCTATTGTGTTGTGAGCATCTAGTATTGATGTGATTCTGGGTATGGACTGGATGAAGCAACAATAGGCAGTGATCCAGTGTAAAGAGAAGGTAGTTGTTGTGACCGTGCCGAATGGGGAAAGAATCAGTGTTGATGTTGTAATACAAGCACAACCAATAGCCATAGTGAACCAGCTTGATGATCGCATCAACAAGGAGGACCCAGTGGTAGATGAATTTCCAGATGTATTCCCCGATAACTTGTCAGGTACGCCACCTGACCATGACATTGAGTTTATTATTGACTTATTACCTAGAACTGCACCTATAGCTAAGCGTCCATATAGAATGGGGGTTAACGAACTAGAAGAACTTAAGAAACAAATAAAGGAGTTATAGGAGAAAGGTTTCATTTGTCCTAGTTTGTCACCTTAGGGAGCACTGGTTATATTTGTTGACAAGAAGGATGGTACTCAGAGGATGTGTGTTGATTATCGGTCACTCAATGAGGTTACTATGAAGAACAATTATCCGTTGCCTAGAATTGATGACTTGTTTGATCAGTTGAGAGGTGCTTGTGTTTTCTCTAAGATTGATCTTCGTTCTGGCTATCATCAGTTGAAGATTTGTGCAACTGACATACCCAAGACAACTTTTACTATGAGGTATGGTTTGTATGAGTACACTATTATGTCCTTTGGTTTGACCAATGCACCTGCCTACTTTATATACTTGATGAATAAGGTGTTCATGGAGTTTCTGGATAAGTTTGTGGTGGTATTTATCGATGATATATTGGTATTCTCCAAAACAAAAGAAGAGCATGCTGAACATCTGAGGTTGGTCTTGCAGAAGCTTAGAGAACACAAATTGTATGCTAAGAGAAGCAAGTGTGAATTCTGGTTGAAGGAAGTTTCTTTCCTAGGCCATGTTGTCTCTAATGGTGGAATCACACTAGATCCAAGCAAGGTGAAAGATGTATTGAATTGGAAACCACCAACAGATGTGGGAGAGATTTGTAGTTTCTTGGGATTAGCTGGATACTATAGAAGGTTCATAGAAGGTTTCTCTAAACTTGCCAAGCCTATGACAACTTTGTTGGAGAAAAATGCCAAGTTTGTGTGGTCCGAGAAGTGCCAGGCTAACTTTGAAGAGTTCAAGAAGAGGTTGACTACAGCCCCAGTATTGGTTTTGCCTGATTTGAACAAGAGCTTTTCTATCTATTGTGATGCACCTCATCAAGGTCTTGGATGTGTTCTTATGCAAGAAGGTAGAGTAGTGGCATATGTTTCCCGACAGTTGAGAAAGCATGAGTTAAATTATCCTACTCATGACTTGGAGTTAGCAGCAGTGGTTCATGCTTTGAAGATATGGAGGCACTATCTTATCAGGCATAAGAGTGACATCTATACTGATCACAAGAGTCTGAAGTACATTTTCACTAAGATGGATCTGAATATGAGATAGTGTCGATGGTTAGAGTTGATCAAAGATTATGATCTGGAGGTACACTATCATCCTAGAAAGGCGAATGTCGTTGCCAATGCTCTTAGCAGGAAGAGTTATGCCAATGAGGTGCAAGTGGCACCTATGTCAAGAGAGTTGTGTGCTGAGTTTGAATGACTAAATTTGGGCTTTGTCACTAATGCAGTGGAGTTGGTGTTGTAGCCTAAATTGGAGCAAGAAATACGTAAGGGACAGTTATAGGATGTGAAGTTGAAAGAGAAAGCGAAAAACATAGTGATTGGCAAGGCACCAAGATTCCGTATGGATGACAATGGAACTCTGTAGTTTGAGAAAAGACTATGTGTGCCTGAGGATAAGGCTATATGAGAGGCAATTCTTTGTGAGGCACATGAGTCTGCTTATTCTATTCATCCTAGGAGTACTAAGATGTATTCAGATCTAAAAGAGAAGTATTGGTGGAATGGACTGAAGAGAGATGTTGTTGAATATATAGCATTATGTGATACATGTTAGAGAGTCAAAGCTGAACATCAAAGACTTGAAGGATTGCTACAACCAATGAAGATACCTAAGTGAAAGTTGGAAGAAGTTGGTATGGATTTCATTGTTGGGTTACTACACACTCAGAGAGGTTATGATTCAATCTGGGTAATAGTAGATCGATTAACTAAAGTTGATCACTTCTCACCAGTCAAGACTACCTATACTAGTCCCCAATTGGCTGCATTATATATGGAGAGGATAGTGTGTCTACATGGAGTTCCCAAGAAAATTGTGTCTGATCGAGGTACCCAATTTACATCTGATTTTTGGCAGCAATTACATAGTTCATTGGGAACCAAGTTGAATTTTAGTACAACATATCATCCTCAGACAGATGGGCAGACTGAGAGAATTAATCAGATATTGGAGGATATGTTGAGAGCTTGTGTGTTGCAGTATGGTACAAGTTGAGACAAGAGTTTGCCTTATGCAGTGTTCTCATATAACAATAGTTATCAGAAAAAGTCTCAATATGGCACCTTTCGAAGCTTTTTATGGATGAAAGTGTAGAACCGCGTTGTTTTGGAATCAAACGGGAGAAACTCAAGTGTTCGAACCAGATGTTTTAAGAGGCGTAGAAGAGCAAGTAAGAATGATCAAAGATAACTTGAGAGTGGCTCAGTCTCGATAGAAGAGTTATGCCGACACTAGAAGAAGAGAATTGGTTTTCAATGTAGGGGATTATGTTTACTTGAAAGTGTCACCTATGAGAAGTGTGAGAAGGTTTAACATGAAGGGAAAGTTAGCACCAAGGTACATTGGACCTTTCAAGATTTTAGAGAGACGTGGTGAAGTAGCTTATCAGTTGGAATTGCTTGAGAGTTTGTCAGGTGTGCACAATGTGTTCCATGTGTCTCAACTAAAGAAGTGTTTGCGTGTGCCCGAGGAGCAGATACCGGTAGAGGAGCTTATAGTTAAGGAAGATCTCACTTATGAGAAGTTTTTGGTAAGAGTTTTAGAGACGGCAGAAAGAATTGCAAGGAGCCGAGTTATAAAGATGTGTAAGGTTCAGTGGAATCGGTATACCGAAGATGAGGCTACTTGGGAAAGAGAAGAGGATTTGAGGAAAACATACCACAGTTATTTGAGTAAGCCTTGTCCAAAACCCGGGGACGAGATTCATTTTAAGGGGGGTAGAATTGCAACACCCTAAAATTTGCATATTTTTGAAATAGGAGAAAATGATTAATTATGCAATTATGGGGGCATTTGAATTTAGGAAAATAATAAATTTTATCAAATTAAAATCAAATATAGGTTAACATACATGAGTGTGCATTCATGCCGTTGTATAAAATTTTGTATTGCTTGGTTTGAAGTCGGATTCTAAATCGATTTGAATTTGCATTTTGAATTTGCTTTGGAAAAATTAGAAAAAGGAAAAACTGAATTCTCCATCCTCCCTTCCTTTTGGCACAGTTGGCCTGCCTTTCTTTTTCCACAGGGCCTGCTCTTCTTTCTTCTCTGCGCCAGCTCGCTTCACTTCCTTCCCATAGTGGCCTAGCTTGGCTTCTCTCCCGCGCCGCACCATAGCAGCCCAGCCGAGCGCCCGCCCAAGTCACGCCGCACGTTGCGCCGCACACCTTTCCTCTAACCGCTGACAGCGTTGGCCCACATGCCGGCGCGTTCTTCTTCTCCCTCGTGTCGTACTCCAGTCAGACACCGCGTCGACGTCCGTGTCCGGCTCTGCTACGCTCTGCGCCGTGTCTCCCAAGCAATCTCCGCCCCATAAATACCCAGAGCCGCCTCCGCCGCCTCCCTGTCCCACCTTGCTGCAAGCTTTTCGCCCACGCAAGCCTACAGTCGTGCCTTGCCCTAGCGCTGCCGTGAGAGCCGCCGTCCGTCGAACGCCGCGTCGTCGTCGTTGCTTCCCGCACGCCTCTTTCGGTTCGGGTGAGATCCCCATCCCCTCCTCTCTCCCGGTGCTTCTTTTTCGTTGAACCGAGCACTGTTGGCCAAAAGCCAAAGCTTTGGCGAGCCGGCAATGGCGCCGACGTTGCAAACCTCGCCGCCGGCCCTGTTCCAGTGTGGTTTTCTCTCTCTCCCAGCCCAGTTGCATCTTGACCATCCAGTTCTAATCCGATGGTCCCAAATCCAAGATATCCCTTCGCCGCCAGTTTTTCAAAAACACCCTTATAATTACTTTAGACTTAACCCACAGTCCAAAGTGCATTTTCAGATTCTGTTTCTTTCTTTTGAAAGCGTATTTTGGTTCGGTTAGATTGAAAATTCGTTTTCAGTTATTTACAGTTTTGCCACTCAACTTGTTTTATCCATAAAATCTCCGTTTTAACTCCGATTTGATCCGTTCAAGTTGCGTTAGGTTCATAATTAAGTAATCTACATGTTTATACTACTATTTAGTATGTTTTCAACTTTTAAAATTCGAGGTTAGATTTAATCTATTATTTTACTATAGGAAATCTTGTTTAATTCATAACTTTTCCGTTTTAGCTCCGATTTTTGTGATCTTCGCGTCTGTGTGTTCGTAGCAATACATAGATTCATTTTTCAAACTTTTCATCTTGATTTTATGCTGTTGGTGTACTGTTCTAATCTATAGCTTTGTATGCTTAGCATGAATGCTCCTGGATGCTTGTATGTTGCTGTGATTATCGAATATAGATGGTAAGCAATTTGTGGGTGATCAAGGGTACAACTTTGACGAGCAGGACCAGCAGGAGTGCTTTGCTCAAGGAAAGTATAGCATGGGATCATCCTTGTTTCCTATTCACTTTAATTCATTAAATTCATGTTGCATGTGTCACCTTGATAGGGATTTTCCTAGAATTGAACTTTTACCTTGTACCTACGGGTTATGCATTTGGTAGCTTTGCTAGTGCTCCATTAAATCATGATCTTGTAACTTGACGAATGGTATATGCAATAAACATTAAAATATGACTTTTTAGCAACTTGGAAATAGGGGGCTGGAGTGTTTAGCTACTTTCTAAATACTTCAGATTCCTCTCCCTAAGGACTTATCTATAAGTGATCATCCGGGACTTACAGTACAGATGTGAGGGCTACATGGCTTTGGCTTTAGCTCAGTACGGGGATCTTTTCTAGCTTGTTAGAGGTTACCTTTATGGCGCAAGAGGGGTGTGTTCCAGGTTGGATATAGTGCGGCCTCTATTCGTTAGTGTATAGGTTGCGCGTCATTGTGCCTGTCGGAAGGGGAGCCTTACATTCGCAGGCCATAGAAACCTAGCAGCCCTAACTTGTTAGACGAACCTTTGAAAGGCTTCATAGTGACCCCTGTCTACTCACCTTGGAAGTGTTTTGGGAGTTCTAAACCCGGGCATATGGGTATCACGACTCACAGTAAAAGTGTACAACCTCTGCAGAGTGTAAAACTGGTATATCAGTCGTGCTCACAGTCACGAGCGGCCTTGGAACATTTACGGAATAGATGAACACTAAGTAATGTCTGTTTATGCTATTCATTAATCATGTTTACATTTGATTCTGTGTTTTGCATTGGGAATTGAAACAACTTGTTGCTACTCTTAAGCTAAAATTGTGACAATTAAAAGCTGAACGCTGTTAAACCTGTGTCAAGCCTTTGGAGCCTCATGAACCCCGTGTTACACTTGTTGAGTACCTCATGTACTTACGCATGTTTATTTTCATTATTTGGATAAAAATCCCAGATGGGTAAGAGATGGCTATGGGTATGATGATTTTCCTGAGGACTACTAGACTTGTGGTCAACCAGTCAACGTCCCTGTGAAATGGAGCTTCCGCGAGAGATCTTTTATTACTTTCGCTATATCGTTGTGATAACTCTGTCTTATTCGTGATGTAATAAACACTTGTGATGATACTATTCATAATTTGTCGGCTTATGAATGTGACTGATCTCTGGGCGCACATAAGATTTTGCATCCCATTTTATCCTTAAAATTGGGTGTGACAACCCGTTGGCAGCTCGTCTCCGCACCCGTCGCCGAGATCCAGGCCACCGCCGTCGAGGTCGCCGAGATCTAACCTGCCGCCACCGAGGTCGCGTGTTCCATCCCGTCGTCGCCGAGATCGAGGCTGCCATGCTTGCCTCCTCCTTGCATCGCCACAACTTGCCTTCCCTTCCTCTAGCAGGTTGGAGCGGGAGCCATCGAGGGAGCTCTACCAAACAGCGCCGGGAGCAGTGGGGAGCTGGAGGGAGCGGAAGCAGTGGGGAGCGGGAGTGGGAGTGGGTTGAAAGCGCTGCCAAACTAGCCCCTAGAAAGGACATTGTTTCAATCTAGGTTATACTTTCTTAGTCCTGTGACATAGTACATTCAACATTCAAAATTTGTCCTTAAATATAATGTATTCTAGAGGATAAAACCTATTTTACATTAAATACTTTCCATATATCAACCAATCATCATTAATCACGTTGATGATAGCGTCTGATTAGGAAATAAAATGAGGGTACATGCGTATTTTATGCTTACTCTTAATTTGTCTTAAATTTTTTTGAATACACTATATTACATGATAGATGAAGTATATGGTTGGATTTAAACCCATCGACAGACGGGAATTCTAGCCCTCATCATTTCATGCCTAATTAATTGGTCGGGTAGATTTTATAGTTTGCAAAAATATTGCTCTTGAAATAGGTGTTGCTATATATGGCGCATGCACTTAGCCCACGTTGCCGCGTTGGGTGGGTTATTTAGAGAGACTTCAATGCTGATTGGGGTACATAAGTACTGTAGCAGCTTAGAGCTTCCCAGAAAAAGGCCAGGCCTGTTTCCTGACCCCGAACGACGCCCTGCCGCCCTGGGCTGTGCGGAGCGGCGGAGAATGGCAACAGTGACCCAGCCCGGGACGAAAGCCGAGAAGCACATGGCCCAATTCGCTAGAAAATATACTACTCCTCTATTTTGGCTTTCCTACGCTTGGACAACGAGAAATAATGGTAATGCTTGGTTGAGGGTCTCCCATCGTCCAGATGGACCAACCTCCACGCGCGCATGACGATAAAAAAAAAGGAAACGGGACGTGCAGTTGCAGTCAGGTGAGGCCCATAACCATTCTTCATGTGGGGCAGCACATGGAAGCGCATGTGGCTACTCATTGGGCGTGGGGTGCATGCGGCGTGGGGTAGCGCATAGGAGCTCGTGCAGCTACTCGTTCGGTGTGGGGCGTGGAGTGCCTCGCTCAGCGTGGGGTGCATACGACGCGGGGGGGGGGGGGGGGGGGGGGGGGGGGGGGGAGGGGGGGGGGCATGCATGCGCTGTGACCACATAGAGAAGGACCGACGTCCGAAGTTTGTGAGATTATGAGAGGAGCTCGAGGCCGCAAATACTCTATGGCATCAAGCTATGTATGTTTTATGCGTTTTCATTTGTATGTTTCATGCGTTTTATCCGGATGTTGTATGTGTTAATCTAGATGTTTCATATATTGTAATGGTTATATATGTATGTTGCAAGTGTATGTTTTAAATGTTTTATCTATTTTAGACGTATGTTGCAAGTGTTTTATCTGGATGTTGCATATGTTTCAGTGGCTATATACATATGCTGCAAGCGTCTATTCAAAATGTTTCATTGTTTCATACGTATGTTGCAAGTGTTTTATCTAGTTGTTGTATATGCTGCAGTTGTTATACACATATGTTGCAAGTATATTTGCAAATGTTTCACCCATTTCAGACGTATATTGTAGAAGTGCTTCATGTTGCAAAATAGCAGGTGCAGGAAGTGGGCGCATGCGGAGGCGGTCCCCGTGGCCACAGCAGTCCCCACGTGTGCGGCAAGCAAAGCGGTCGCACAACTGTATGCGTACGCGCATCAGCATACGGGGCCGGGTGTGCAGACACAGCAGTTTCATACGGCATGCAGGAGCAGACGTGAAGGCGCAACAGTTGCATGTGGGGCAGCAATTGCAAGCAGGACAGGAACTGGCGTTTGGACGGGGCTAGCCTTGGGTCGTCTGGACGCTAGCCACACCGCCAGAGAAATAATGCCATGCCACCATCCCATCGATCCATGAATTATATCAGGATATTTGTACGTGCAACTAATCCTCGACGTTACATGAACCATTATTATTTATTAGAGGATATATATATATATAAATAAATCGATATATCCACGTTGAAATCCAGCTAGCCGTACGTGTTACGTTGTCTCATCTTCGTTGCCAGCCATGCACGTTAGCAGCAGAGCCCTTAGCTTCTCCGTGGGCGACTGGGCGGCGGCGTGTGTCGTCGTCGTCGTCGTCGTTCATGCTCCATGATCTGCTCCCGGCGACCGGCAGCAGCATCGGGGGAACTTGTTAATATCCGGCGGCAAGCAGTACGTGTAGAAATTGTTGCCTGTGTAATTCTTGGTGAGGCAGAACTCGTAGCACGCCCTCTGGTCACACGTCCCGATATCGTCGTAGTAATATGTCAATCACCGTAACCCAAACATATATACAAACGATTATGATGTACGTATGTATACTCCCTTTCTTAACCTGCTGCAAATAATGTAACTATATATATATATATAGACACACACACGTGCATTACTACTCACCTGCTGCAGTACAAGACAAGAACACAATGACCATAACCATGACCATGGTCATGAAAAATGCCAACGACAGAACACTAGCAACCTTCTCGGCAAGCACCATTGTGTTTGGGACGAATCAGTACGTGGAGAGATGCACTTGTTCCTCTCTGTGGGTTCTTGTTCACTGCTCTCCTCCCCCTGGGTTATATATAAAATAATACATATAAGGGTGACACCATATTATATCTAATCCTGCGTTAATACCTTGTCTATCTTTGGAAAGAAATCAGATATCATTTATGTATGCTAATAAAAATAGGATTTGGAACCAACAATCTATTTAATATGTTTTCTATCCTTTTTGCTTTTTTGTATACTAGTAAAAAATGTATGTGCGTTGCAACGGTAGAAAAAAAAACTATCAAAAGTTGATATAAAATGAGGATGAAAATAGCATATACTCGCTCCATTACAAATTATAAGACGTTTTTTGCCTTTTTACATACGTATGTTGCAAGTGTTTTATCTGGATGTTGCATATGTTTCAGTGGCTATATACATATGTTGCAAGCGTCTATTCAAAATGTTTCATTGTTTCATACGTATGTTGCAAGTGTTTTATCTGGTTGTTGTATGTGTTGCAGTTGTTATACACATATGTTGCAAGTATATTTGCAAATGTTTCACCCATTTCAGACGTATATTGCAGAAGTGCTTCATGTTGCAACATAGCAGGTGCAGGAAGCGGGCGCATGCGGAGGCGGTCCCCGTGGCCGCAGCAGTCCCCACGTGCGCGGCAAGCGAAGCGGCGCACAACTGTATGCGTACGCGCATCAGCATACGGGGCCGGGTGTGCAGACACAGCAGTTGCATACGGCATGCAGGAGCAGACGTGAAGGCGCAACAGTTGCATGTGGGGCAGCAATTGCAAGCAGGACAGGAACTGGCGTTTGGACGGGGCTAGCCTTGGGTCGTAGCCACACCGCCAGAGAAATAATGCCATGCCACCATCCCATCGATCCATGAATTATATCAGGATATTTGTACGTGCAACTAATCCTCGACGTTACATGAACCATTATTATTTATTAGAGGATATATATATAAATAAATCTATATATCCGGTTTGAAATCCAGCTAGCCGTACGTGTTACGTTGTCTCATCTTCGTTGCCAGCCATGCACGTTAGCAGCAGAGCCCTTAGCTTCTCAGTGGGCGACTGGGCAGCGGCGTGTGTCGTCGTCGTCGTCGTCGTTCATGCTCCATGATCTGCTCCCGACGACCGGCAGCAGCATTGGGGGAACTTGTTAATATCCGGCGACAAGCAGTACGTGTAGAAATTATTGCATGTGTAATTCTTGGTGAGGCAGAACTCGTAGCACGCCCTCTGGTCACACGTCCCGATATCGTCGCAGTAATCTGTCAATCACCGTTACCCAAACATATATACAAACGGTTATGATGTACGTATGTATACTCCCTTTCTTAACCTGTTGCAAACGAGTAACTATATATATATATATATATATATATATATATATATATATATATATATATATATATATATATATATATAGAGAGAGAGAGAGAGAGAGAGAGAGAGAGACACACACATGTGCATTATTACTCACCTGCTGCAGTACAAGACAGGAACACAATGACCATAACCATGACCATGGCCATGAAAAATGCCAACGACAGAACACTAGCAACCTTCTCGGCAAGCACCATTGTGTTTGGGACGAATCAGTACGTGGAGAGATGCACTTGTTCCTCTCTGTGGGTTCTTGTTCACTGCTCTCCTCCCCCTGGGTTATATATATAATAATACATATAAGGGTGACACCATATTATATCTAATCCTGCATTAATACCTTGTCTATCTTTGGAAAGAAATCAGATATCATTTATGTATGCTAATAAAAATAGGATTTGGAACCAACAATCTATTTAATATGTTTTCTATCCTTTTTGCTTTTTTGTATACTAGTAAAAAATGTATGTGCGTTGCAACGGTAGAAAAAAACTATCAAAAGTTGATATAAAATGAGGATGAAAATAGCATATGCTCGCTCCATTACAAATTATAAGATGTTTTTGGCCTTTCTACATACGTATGATGCAAGTGTTTTATCTGGATGTTGCATATGTTTCAGTGGCTATATACATATGTTGCAAGCGTCTATTCAAAATGTTTCATTGTTTCATACGTATGTTGCAAGTGTTTTATCTGGTTGTTGTATTTGCTGCAGTTGTTATACACATATGTTGCAAGTATATTTGCAAATGTTTCACCCATTTCAGACGTATATTGTAGAAGTGCTTCATGTTGCAACATAGCAGGTGCAGGAAGCGGGCGCATGCGGAGGCGGTCCCCGTGGCTGTAGCAGTCCCCACGTGCACGGCAAGCGAAGCGGCGCACAACTGTATGCGTACGCGCATCAGCATACGGGGCCGGGTGTGCAGACACAGCAGTTGCATACGGCACGCAAGAGCAGACGTGAAGGCGCAACAGTTGCATGTGGGGCAGCAATTGCAAGCAGGACAGGAACTGGCGTTTGGACGGGGCTAGCCTTGGGTCGTAGCCACACCGCCAGAGAAATAATGCCATGCCACCATCCCATCGATCCATGAATTATATCAGGATATTTGTACGTGCAACTAATCCTCGACGTTACATGAACCATTATTATTTATTAGAGGATATATATATAAATAAATCTATATATCCGGTTTGAAATCCAGCTAGCCGTACGTGTTACGTTGTCTCATCTTCGTTGCCAGCCATGCACGTTAGCAGCAGAGCCCTTAGCTTCTCAGTGGGCGACTGGGCAGCGGCGTGTGTCGTCGTCGTCGTCGTCGTTCATGCTCCATGATCTGCTCCCGACGACCGGCAGCAGCATTGGGGGAACTTGTTAATATCCGGCGACAAGCAGTACGTGTAGAAATTATTGCATGTGTAATTCTTGGTGAGGCAGAACTCGTAGCACGCCCTCTGGTCACACGTCCCGATATCGTCGCAGTAATCTGTCAATCACCGTTACCCAAACATATATACAAACGGTTATGATGTACGTATGTATACTCCCTTTCTTAACCTGTTGCAAACGAGTAACTATATATATATATATATATATATATATATATATATATATATATATATATATATATATAGAGAGAGAGAGAGAGAGAGAGAGAGAGAGAGAGAGAGAGAGACACACACACATGTGCATTATTACTCACCTGCTGCAGTACAAGACAGGAACACAATGACCATAACCATGACCATGGCCATGAAAAATGCCAACGACAGAACACTAGCAACCTTCTCGGCAAGCACCATTGTGTTTGGGACGAATCAGTACGTGGAGAGATGCACTTGTTCCTCTCTGTGGGTTCTTGTTCACTGCTCTCCTCCCCCTGGGTTATATATATAATAATACATATAAGGGTGACACCATATTATATCTAATCCTGCATTAATACCTTGTCTATCTTTGGAAAGAAATCAGATATCATTTATGTATGCTAATAAAAATAGGATTTGGAACCAACAATCTATTTAATATGTTTTCTATCCTTTTTGCTTTTTTGTATACTAGTAAAAAATGTATGTGCGTTGCAACGGTAGAAAAAAACTATCAAAAGTTGATATAAAATGAGGATGAAAATAGCATATGCTCGCTCCATTACAAATTATAAGATGTTTTTGGCCTTTCTACATACGTATGATGCAAGTGTTTTATCTGGATGTTGCATATGTTTCAGTGGCTATAGACATATGTTGCAAGCGTCTATTCAAAATGTTTCATTGTTTCATACGTATGTTGCAAGTGTTTTATCTGGTTGTTGTATTTGCTGCAGTTGTTATACACATATGTTGCAAGTATATTTGCAAATGTTTCACCCATTTCAGACGTATATTGTAGAAGTGCTTCATGTTGCAACATAGCAGGTGCAGGAAGCGGGCGCATGCGGAGGCGGTCCCCGTGGCTGTAGCAGTCCCCACGTGCACGGCAAGCGAAGCGGCGCACAACTGTATGCGTACGCGCATCAGCATACGGGGCCGGGTGTGCAGACACAGCAGTTGCATACGGCACGCAAGAGCAGACGTGAAGGCGCAACAGTTGCATGTGGGGCAGCAATTGCAAGCAGGACAGGAACTGGCGTTTGGACGGGGCTAGCCTTGGGTCGTAGCCACACCGCCAGAGAAATAATGCCATGCCACCATCCCATCGATCCATGAATTATATCAGGATATTTGTACGTGCAACTAATCCTCGACGTTACATGAACCATTATTATTTATTAGAGGATATATATATAAATAAATCTATATATCTGCGTTGAAATCCAGCTAGCCGTACGTGTTACGTTGTCTCATCTTCGTTGCCAGCCATGCACGTTAGCAGCAGAGCCCTTAGCTTCTCAGTGGGCGACTGGGCAGCGGCGTGTGTCGTCGTCGTCGTCGTCGTTCATGCTCCATGATCTGCTCCCGGCGACCGGCAGCAGTATTGGGGGAACTTGTTAATATCCGGCGGCAAGCAGTACGTGTAGAAATTATTGCCTGTGTAATTCTTGGTGAGGCAGAACTCGTAGCACGCCCTCTGGTCACACGTCCCGATATCGTCGCAGTAATCTGTCAATCACCGTTACCCAAACATATATACAAACGATTATGATGTACGTATGTATACTCCCTTTCTTAACCTGTTGCAATATATATATATATATATATATATATATATATATATATATATATATATATATATATATATATATAGAGAGAGAGAGAGAGAGAGAGAGAGAGACACACACATGTGCATTATTACTCACCTGCTGCAGTACAAGACGGGAACACAATGACCATAACCATGACCATGGCCATGAAAAATGCCAACGACAGAACACTAGCAACCTTCTTGGCAAGCACCATTGTGTTTGGGACGAATCAGTACGTGGAGAGATGCACTTGTTCCTCTCTGTGGGTTCTTGTTCACTGCTCTCCTCCCCCTGGGTTATATATATAATAATACATATAAGGGTGACACCATATTATATCTAATCCTGCATTAATACCTTGTCTATCTTTGGAAAGAAATCAGATATCATTTATGTATGCTAATAAAAATAGGATTTGGAACCAACAATCTATTTAATATGTTTTCTATCCTTTTTGCTTTTTTGTATACTAGTAAAAAATGTATGTGCGTTGCAACGGTAGAAAAAAACTATCAAAAGTTGATATAAAATGAGGATGAAAATAGCATATGCTCGCTCCATTACAAATTATAAGATGTTTTTGGCCTTTCTACATACGTATGATGCAAGTGTTTTATCTGGATGTTGCATATGTTTCAGTGGCTATATACATATGTTGCAAGCGTCTATTCAAAATGTTTCATTGTTTCATACGTATGTTGCAAGTGTTTTATCTGGTTGTTGTATTTGCTGCAGTTGTTATACACATATGTTGCAAGTATATTTGCAAATGTTTCACCCATTTCAGACGTATATTGTAGAAGTGCTTCATGTTGCAACATAGCAGGTGCAGGAAGCGGGCGCATGCGGAGGCGGTCCCCGTGGCCGTAGCAGTCCCCACGTGCACGGCAAGCGAAGCGGCGCAAAACTGTATGCGTACGCGCATCAGCATACGGGGCCGGGTGTGCAGACACAGCAGTTGCATACGGCACGCAAGAGCAGACGTGAAGGCGCAACAGTTGCATGTGGGGCAGCAATTGCAAGCAGGACAGGAACTGGCGTTTGGACGGGGCTAGCCTTGGGTCGTCCGGACGCTAGCCACACCACCAGAGAAATAATGCCATGCCACCATCCCATCGATCCATGAATTATATCAGGATATTTGTACGTGCAACTAATCCTCGACGTTACATGAACCATTATTATTTATTAGAGGATATATATATAAATAAATCTATATATCCGCGTTGAAATCCAGCTAGCCGTACGTGTTACGTTGTCTCATCTTCGTTGCCAGCCATGCACGTTAGCAGCAGAGCCCTTAGCTTCTCAGTGGGCGACTGGGCAGCGGCGTGTGTCGTCGTCGTCGTCGTCGTTCATGCTCCATGATCTGCTCCCGGCGACCGGCAGCAGTATTGGGGGAACTTGTTAATATCCGGCGGCAAGCAGTACGTGTAGAAATTATTGCCTGTGTAATTCTTGGTGAGGCAGAACTCGTAGCACGCCCTCTAGTCACACGTCCCGATATCGTCGCAGTAATCTGTCAATCACCGTAACCCAAACATATATACAAACGATTATGATGTACGTATGTATACTCCCTTTCTTAACCTGCTGCAAATGAGTAACTATATATATATATATATATATATATATATATATATATATATATATATATAGAGAGAGAGAGAGAGAGAGAGAGAGAGAGAGTGAGAGAGAGAGAGACACACACACACATGTGCATTATTACTCACCTGCTGCAGTACAAGACGAGAACACAATGACCATAACCATGACCATGGCCATGAAAAATGGCAACGACAGAACACTAGCAACCTTCTCGGCAAGCACCATTGTGTTTGGGACGAATCAGTACGTGGAGAGATGCACTTGTTCCTCTCTGTGGGTTCTTGTTCACTGCTCTCCTCCCCCTGGGTTATATATATAATAATACATATAAGGGTGACTCCATATTATATCTAATCCTGCATTAATACCTTGTCTATCTTTGGAAAGAAATCAGATATAATTTATGTATGCTAATAAAAATAGGATTTGGAACCAACAATCTATTTAATATGTTTTCTATCCTTTTTGCTTTTTTGTATACTAGTAAAAATTGTATGTGCGTTGCAACGGTAGAAAAAAACTATCAAAAGTTGATATAAAATGAGGATGAAAATAGCATATGCTCGCTCCATTACAAATTATAAGATGTTTTTGGCCTTTGTACATACGTATGATGCAAGAGTTTTATCTGGATGTTGCATATGTTTCAGTGGCTATATACATATGTTGCAAGCGTCTATTCAAAATGTTTCATTGTTTCATACGTATGTTGCAAGTGTTTTATCTGGTTGTTGTATATGCTGCAGTTGTTATACACATATGTTGCAAGTATATTTGCAAATGTTTCACCCATTTCAGATGTATATTGTAGAAGTGCTTCATGTTGCAACATAGCAGGTGCAGGAAGTGGGCGCATGCGGAGGCGGTCCCCGTGGCCGCAGCAGTCCCCACGTGCGCGGCAAGCGAAGCGGCGCACAACTGTATGCGTACGCGCATCAGCATACGGGGCCGGGTGTGCAGACACAGCAGTTGCATACGGCATGCAGGAGCAGATGTGAAGGCGCAACAGTTGCATGTGGGGCAGCAATTGCAAGCAGGACAGGAACTGGCGTTTGGACGGGGCTTGCCTTGGGTCGTCCGGACGCTAGCCACACCGCCAGAGAAATAATGCCATGCCACCATCCCATCGATCCATGAATTATATCAGGATATTTGTACGTGCAACTAATCCTCGACGTTACATGAACCATTATTATTTATTAGAGGATATATATATAAATAAATCTATATATCCGCGTTGAAATCCAGCCAGCCGTACGTGTTACGTTGTCTCATCTTCGTTGCCAGCCATGCACGTTAGCAGCAGAGCCCTTAGCTTCTCAGTGGGCGACTGGGCAGCGGCGTGTGTCGTCGTCGTCGTCGTCGTTCATGCTCCATGATCTGCTCCCGGCGACCGGCAGCAGTATTGGGGGAACTTGTTAATATCCGGCGGCAAGCAGTACGTGTAGAAATTATTGCCTGTGTAATTCTTGGTGAGGCAGAACTCGTAGCACGCCCTCTGGTCACACGTCCCGATATCGTCGCAGTAATCTGTCAATCACCGTTACCCCAAACATATATACAAACGATTATGATGTACGTATGTATACTCCCTTTCTTAACCTGTTGCAATATATATATATATATATATATATATATATATATATATATATATATATATATATATATATATATATATATATATATATATATATATATATATATAGAGAGAGAGAGAGAGAGAGAGAGAGAGAGAGAGAGAGAGAGTGAGAGAGAGAGACACACACACACATGTGCATTATTACTCACCTGCTGCAGTACAAGACGGGAACACAATGACCATAACCATGACCATGGCCATGAAAAATGCCAACGACAGAACACTAGCAACCTTCTTGGCAAGCACCATTGTGTTTGGGACGAATCAGTACGTGGAGAGATGCACTTGTTCCTCTCTGTGGGTTCTTGTTCACTGCTCTCCTCCCCCTGGGTTATATATATAATAATACATATAAGGGTGACACCATATTATATCTAATCCTGCATTAATACCTTGTCTATCTTTGGAAAGAAATCAGATATCATTTATGTATGCTAATAAAAATAGGATTTGGAACCAACAATCTATTTAATATGTTTTCTATCCTTTTTGCTTTTTTGTATACTAGTAAAAAATGTATGTGCGTTGCAACGGTAGAAAAAAACTATCAAAAGTTGATATAAAATGAGGATGAAAATAGCATATGCTCGCTCCATTACAAATTATAAGATGTTTTTGGCCTTTCTACATACGTATGATGCAAGTGTTTTATCTGGATGTTGCATATGTTTCAGTGGCTATATACATATGTTGCAAGCGTCTATTCAAAATGTTTCATTGTTTCATACGTATGTTGCAAGTGTTTTATCTGGTTGTTGTATTTGCTGCAGTTGTTATACACATATGTTGCAAGTATATTTGCAAATGTTTCACCCATTTCAGACGTATATTGTAGAAGTGCTTCATGTTGCAACATAGCAGGTGCAGGAAGCGGGCGCATGCGGAGGCGGTCCCCGTGGCCGTAGCAGTCCCCACGTGCACGGCAAGCGAAGCGGCGCACAACTGTATGCGTACGCGCATCAGCATACGGGGCCGGGTGTGCAGACACAGCAGTTGCATACGGCACGCAAGAGCAGACGTGAAGGCGCAATAGTTGCATGTGGGGCAGCAATTGCAAGCAGGACAGGAACTGGCGTTTGGACGGGGCTAGCCTTGGGTCGTCCGGACGCTAGCCACACCGCCAGAGAAATAATGCCATGCCACCATCCCATCGATCCATGAATTATATCAGGATATTTGTACGTGCAACTAATCCTCAACGTTACATGAACCATTATTATTTATTAGAGGATATATATATAAATAAATCTATATATCCGCGTTGAAATCCAGCAAGCCGTACGTGTTACGTTGTCTCATCTTCGTTGCCAGCCATGCACGTTAGCAGCAGAGCCCTTAGCTTCTCAGTGGGCGACTGGGCAGCGGCGTGTGTCGTCGTCGTCGTCGTCGTTCATGCTCCATGATCTGCTCCCGGCGACCGGCAGCAGTATTGGGGGAACTTGTTAATATCCGGCGGCAAGCAGTACGTGTAGAAATTATTGCCTGTGTAATTCTTGGTGAGGCAGAACTCGTAGCACGCCCTCTGGTCACACGTCCCGATATCGTCGCAGTAATCTGTCAATCACCGTTACCCAAACATATATACAAACGATTATGATGTACGTATGTATACTCCCTTTCTTAACCTGTTGCAATATATATATATATATATATATATATATATATATATATATATATATATATAGAGAGAGAGAGAGAGAGAGAGAGAGAGAGAGAGAGAGAGAGAGAGACACACACACATGTGCATTATTACTCACCTGCTGCAGTACAAGACGGGAACACAATGACCATAACCATGACCATGGCCATGAAAAATGCCAACGACAGAACACTAGCAACCTTCTTGGCAAGCACCATTGTGTTTGGGACGAATTAGTACGTGGAGAGATGCACTTGTTCCTCTCTGTGGGTTCTTGTTCACTGCTCTCCTCCCCCTGGGTTATATATATAATAATACATATAAGGGTGACACCATATTATATCTAATCCTGCATTAATACCTTGTCTATCTTTGGAAAGAAATCAGATATCATTTATGTATGCTAATAAAAATAGGATTTGGAACCAACAATCTATTTAATATGTTTTCTATCCTTTTTGCTTTTTTGTATACTAGTAAAAAATGTATGTGCGTTGCAACGGTAGAAAAAAACTATCAAAAGTTGATATAAAATGAGGATGAAAATAGCATATGCTCGCTCCATTACAAATTATAAGATGTTTTTGGCCTTTCTACATACGTATGATGCAAGTGTTTTATCTGGATGTTGCATATGTTTCAGTGGCTATATACATATGTTGCAAGCGTGTATTCAAAATGTTTCATTGTTTCATACGTATGTTGCAAGTGTTTTATCTGGTTGTTGTATTTGCTGCAGTTGTTATACACATATGTTGCAAGTATATTTGCAAATGTTTCACCCATTTCAGACGTATATTGTAGAAGTGCTTCATGTTGCAACATAGCAGGTGCAGGAAGCGGGCGCATGCGGAGGCGGTCCCCGTGGCCGTAGCAGTCCCCACGTGCACGGCAAGCGAAGCGGCGCACAACTGTATGCGTACGCGCATCAGCATACGGGGCCGGGTGTGCAGACACAGCAGTTGCATACGGCACGCAAGAGCAGACGTGAAGGCGCAACAGTTGCATGTGGGGCAGCAATTGCAAGCAGGACAGGAACTGGCGTTTGGACGGGGCTAGCCTTGGGTCGTCCGGACGCTAGCCACACCGCCAGAGAAATAATGCCATGCCACCATCCCATCGATCCATGAATTATATCAGGATATTTGTACGTGCAACTAATCCTCGACGTTACATGAACCATTATTATTTATTAGAGGATATATATATAAATAAATCTATATATCCGCGTTGAAATCCAGCTAGCCGTACGTGTTACGTTGTCTCATCTTCGTTGCCAGCCATGCACGTTAGCAGCAGAGCCCTTAGCTTCTCAGTGGGCGACTGGGCAGCGGCGTGTGTCGTCGTCATCGTCGTCGTTCATGCTCCATGATCTGCTCCCGGCGACCGGCAGCAGTATTGGGGGAACTTGTTAATATCCGGCGGCAAGCAGTACGTGTAGAAATTATTGCCTGTGTAATTCT